>NC_045767.1:51252624-51553282 GCF_008692025.1 Phocoena sinus | reverse complement strand
TGATCTGAGTCCAAAGGCCTGAGATCCAAGAGAATCAATGATGTAAGTTCCAGTCCAAACTTGAAGACCTGAGGGCCAGGAGAGCTGATGATGTAAATTCCAATCTGGGGGCAGGAGAAGACCAATGTCCCCACTCAGACAGGCAGAGAGAGCACAATCTCCCTTTCTCTGTCTTTTGGTTTTATGCAAGCCCTCAATGGATTGAATTATGCTCACCCATATTGGGGAGGACAATCTACTTTACTCAGTCTACCAATTCAAACACCCTCACAGATACACCCAGATATTTAACCAAATATCTGGATACCTTGTGGCTTTGTCAAGATGTCTCATAAAATTTACCATCACAGAATTACTCTCCTAGAGCCGTAACAGAGGGCATGGCCCTGTTGACACCTTGATTTTGGACTTCTAGCCTCCATAACTATGATAGAATAACTATTGTCTTAAGTCACCCAGTTTGTAACACTTGGTTATAACAGCCCTAGGGGACTAATGCAGAGTGTGGGATCTAAGGGCACCAAACACAGAGATATTTTGACAGAGGGATGGTCTATCTTTGCTCAGCATTAAAATTAATCCTTAATTTAAAAATATTTTTATATTACAACATAATTTGTATACATATTCTCATTCTCATAAAACATAATTTCTTCTGTAGAGGAGAAGAAACTAAGGCTTAGTGAGTTAAGAACATTGCCCAAGTTCACATGACTAGTGAGTGGTATTGAGGTCCTCTGGCTTCAGTACTCATTCCTGGAACTAGGGTGATCCCTTCCAGGCAAGAATTAAGATGTAGACTCTTGCTGAGTGATTAGGTACCACCCAGGGAAATTAGGAAGCAGTGACCCTTCAGGCTGTGGGTAGTTCCCCTGAGAACTTCTGTGCTCAGTAGGACTTAAAATACTTGCCTGTATGGAAAGGGCTTACCTTTTCCCCTCCAAGAGCACAAAGAGTACAAATAAGGAGAAGTTCTTGGTTGTCATGTGAGCTGTATGCAGTTTTGACTCTTGCCCACTTAAAATGTTTGTTTCGGTGTTCCTCAAGTGGCCTCCGGCTTCTGCAGAGTGAAGTGTGCTTTCTATTGACCAGCCTTGCCAATTAACTCAGTGCTCCGTGCTCTGGTGGAACTCTATGTCACCATGCGTCACTTTGAGATGCACCCAGTGCACTCCTGGCTCAGAGGTGCTGCAGACTGAGTGTGTGCGATGCCCAGAATGTCTCAGAGCCATTGAATATGCCTCAGCTCATATTTTCCACTCCAAGCTCTGGATTAAAGAAGCAGTCTTTTGACAGGATGAAACCTGTTTGTGCTCAGTCGTATTTCTTACTAAAACAAATCCAACATGGCCGCCCTGCTTCTACGTCAGGTGTCTGGGAGGTGGCCATGATTTTGACTAATGAGGTTGTATTTCCTAATACTTTCTGCTGTGCTTGCAGGCATCAGAGTGGTTCTTTTAAGAGACTCATCACAGTACAACTCAGATTAGAATCTGACCCTCAAGGTCTTTTAAAAGAGGAAGGCTTTGTGCGAAACTGCAGACCAAGATGACAAAGTGGCATCTAATTTGCTTTCTCTGTAAGTGAGAGCTCAGGAAAGCTGAAAAGGAAGAAACGGCCCGACTCAAAGACAGACTCATTTCTTTTGGTAAGAGCAGCAGGGGTCCTTGTTACACTCAACTGCCATCTTTCACAAAGGAGCCCCAGCCTAGGAGTTATGGTTGACATCTCTTAGAATTCAATTAGTGATAGTGCAGTGACCCAACTTAACACTTTGTTAAGCGAAAGCCAGTGTACACATATGGCGTTTCCAGGCCAAACTGATCTACATAGACGATATACTCAGAATCTGAAACTGTTGGTTCTTTCTGTGCCCCCAAATTGAGGGCATGTAGTTTCTTTCATATGTCCTTCCTCTGTTTCTTCCTAAGTTATTTATACTGTGGCAGGGCAGTGGAAGATACAAAAATCACGTTCAGTTTTCCAATTCCTTACTGTATAGTAACTGTTTGAAGACAGAAGCAATAATCACGGCCACCACCACAAAAACCATAACTGTGCTTTAAGTATTCTACATAGTTAGTCCTCAAAATTACTTGGCACTATTAACCCCATTTTACAAATAGCTAAACTGGGTCTAGTAGTTTACAGAGAGGTTAACTACCAGACTACCAGATAAATCCCTGGGGTTGGGCTGGTGAGCAGTGGGCGGGAAGGTATAGAAAAGATGTCATATATGTTATAGATGGGGTAACATTTGAACTGCCTTGGAAAAGCCACTCTGTATTGGTAGAAGGGAGAGATGGGCAAAGGCATGATTATAAAGCACGTGGTACCTCCAGAGAATGGTGATGTAATTCATTTGGAACCCACAACAACACAGAAGAAAGGAGGAAAGCCAGGGTAAACCCAGTGCCAGATTATTAAGGGTTCTGAATCCCAGGCTATAGAGTTCAAACAATTTCTTCTTTCAGAAAGACAGGAAGAGCCCTTGAAAGGTTTTGAACAGGATGGTTGGGCAGTGGGGAACAATTGAGGCTGTGCTTTTAGGAAGATTAATTTGGCAGCAGTGTATTTGATGGAATCAGGGGTAGGATCCGTAGGTGAGCTGGAGACGACAAGGAGAGAAATCTTCTTTGGACTTCCGAATCCAGTTGCATGTTTATTCTTTTTAAGATTAAACAGAAGTCATCTCCTGATTCAGTAGGAGAGGATCAGTGTGGGGAAAGGATGAAGGGAAGACATCACAGTTCGCTGACCCCAGAGAGCTGCCTATAAGATTGGTAGCTTCATGGCAGATTAGAAAATCATGAGGACAAAAAGACCATTTGAGGATAAGGGCGCTCTCTCAGTACTGCTGATGACTGATGTTGAAGATTGTCACCAAAATAGTCAAGGCAATCTTGGTTAACAAAGAATATAATGTAGAATAATAAAAAGCAGTGCTCCACTACTATCAAGGATGTGAACTGTAGAGCTTATGTATCCACATATTCTTTGATAGACATTTTTTTGTTAGACTTTTTTTTATAAACAGTATTTCACCTTTAATACAAGTGATGCATTCTGATACAATTTGTTTTATTCCATTCCGTTTCTTTTTTAAAAACATCAGTTGCAGCCAACTAAATATCCATGTATTCTTTAAAATTATGAACACCAATGGTGTCTTTTATGCTAATCTTATTTGGGGGCTGAAAAAAGAATAATGTGTATGCCCATAGGACTCATACAAGTTTATATACACTATATCATGGTATTTAAACAGGTTTATATAAAAAAGGTGACTTTTAAATACAGGGTCATTAAGATGACTGCCATTGGAAGGAAAACATCAACTAAAGTTTTTGTTCCCATGGTCTTCAGTTGATATTTATATGGTCCAATGTCTGTTGCGTTGGTTCTTTTGCTCCCCTCCAAGCCACACAGAATAACTTAAGCTGCCAGTAGCTTAAGGAATATAAGTAGCATGTGCTTTTTGGAGTCAAGGACTATGCAGTGCACTTTAAATTTTAATAGCCACTGATAGAGACCTTAAGAGATTCAAGCACGCTGGAGCATTGGACTTCAGCATTCATTTTTTGATTTTCCTATAGAAAGATGCTCATCCTGGACCATGGGGAAGGCGTATAGGCAGAGAGGGTGACTATTTGAAGTGAAATTTATTTTTCATCACAATCCGTGCATGTTTCCTATTGGGGTAACTTGGTGTATACTTTTTTTTCATTTAATTTTTTTTTGAAGTATGGTTCATTTACAATGTTGTGTTAGTTTCTTTATTTTATTTTATTTTTGGCTGCATTGGGTCTTCGTTGCTGCACACGGGCTTTCTCTAGTCGCAGCAAGCAGGGGCTACTCTTTGTTGCGGTGCGCGGGCTTCTCATTGTGGTGGCTTCTCTTGTTGCGGAGCATGGGCTCTTGGCGCACCGGCTTCAGTAGTTGTGGCATGTGGGCTCTAGAGCACAGGCTCAGTAGTTGTGGCGCACGGGCTTAGTTGCTCCGAGGCACGTGGGATCTTCCCAGACCAGGGATCGAACCTGTGTCCCCTGCATTGGCAGGCGGATTCTTAACCACTGCGCCACCAGGGAAGTCCCTGGTGTATATGTTTTTAATACTGTGAAGCCACCAGTGTTAATAAAAAAACAGCTGAATACATATCGGCATCCTTGGAGATCAGGCTTTGGAAGGCTGAGTGGGTCTGGTAGATGGTAAAACTTCCAGAAATCGCTTTCAGAGATTTTTAAAGACATTTACTTATCAGTAGTCCAGATGGCACTTGAAGTGATGAATAATCAGCTTTACAAGTAAATAAAACATTGGCCGATGGAAAAACATTCTAAGGGTATATGTGACAAATACTTAAATGATGTGACAAGCAAGGAAAGTAGTAAAATTAAAGATGCATTATTGAGCAATATCTTTTATATTTATTCTTTATTTGGATGTTTTTAGGAGTGGGGTGCTTTCTTATAACTTAATATTCTACAATCTGATATCCATTTTGGAATCTTTAAAAAACAACATAGTACCCATATAATTCTCTTCTGAATATAAAAACTGTTTCCTTAAATATAGTAGGGGTTCATACTTGGGGATCCATGGATGTGACTCAAGGTGTCTGTCAGCTCTTTGAAATGGTATCAGAAAATTCACGTGTATGTGACTATGTGCATTTTGGCAGAGAGAGGTCTCTGTAATTTTTTTTTTTCATTTAGGCTCTCAAAGGGGTTTGTAACCCCCAACAGGCAGAGGACCACTGTGTTAAGTAAGGGAAGGTAGACATCTCAGACAGGGTTCTGGCAGATAACAGATGGCACATTCAAATGGGATTAGAGTTTAATGAAGAGACTATTTTCAAGGATATGGGAAGGGTTAAAGGAAATCAACAAATGATGAATCCCCAGGGTTAGCAGCAGTGGAAGGCCAAGACCTCCCCTAGACCTGAAGATGCCAGGAAAGGGAGCTTGTTTTGGAACCCAGAGACCTGTAGCTATAGCTGGTGGATAGCGTACATCTCAGCATTGCAGCCTCTGGTGGAGGAACGAGGTCGCTTTCAACCTGTGCCCAGCAGGGAGAGAGTTGTAAGGAAAATACCCACCTCCTTTTTCCACTGACCTTAGATCTACTGTTAGTGTTTCCCCATATCTCAATCTAGTCAGAAGTGAAGGGCAAGGAGGCCCAAGGACACAGTTTCTAAAGGTCAGCCTCAGGGGTCACAGGAATAGAGATGGGTGAAGCAGAGAACTAAAGGAGCAGATAGAGAATGTTCAGCGCACTGAAAGTTAGCATGCTTTATCATCATTCCAATGTCTGTTTTTGTATTGCCAACATGAGCTGAAGTCAAGTTCTGCTATAATAACTTACTCAGTTTAGGAATATTCACAACCTAGACCAATGCAGCTTTATTTTCTGTTAAATTTTTTTCAATCTTCTACTTCTTAAGGATGGTTTCTGACTGAGCCATGTGAACACTAGAGGATCAGCAGCTTAAAATTCATTTTGTGTTAAGATAAGTATTATGGATGTTGGGGCAATTTTAAGGCAGGTAGATATCATGTGAGTATATTTTGCCAGAATGCTAGAGAAGCAAAGAAGACCATAGTCATTTATTCACTCCCAGTGAAACAAAAATATGATTGTCCTATATTTAACAGAATTTGTACTTTGTTTTTCTTGCAATAAGAGACTCAGATCTATAAGCTTCAGCATTGCATTAACTTGTTGTACAGAGTTCATTATTGTAATTAGACTTCTTTTTAAGATTATTAGTGGACTCACTGATGTACTCTTAAAAAGCTTTATTTGGAAGGAAGTAAATATCCAAAGCCAATAGAACCGACAAGCTTGTGCCACGCGCTCTGTTGCTGAAAATCATGTTATCAATTTTCATGTGACTGTTAATCAATTAGAGTGACAGAGAGATGATTTGAAGTCAATTTTCTGTTTATTGCTAAATTAGCATTTGATCACATGTGCTTATTTGGGGTTTCAAAGAAGCTATGGTTTCTTTTGTCAAGAGAAAGAATGGAGGTCAGTGATGGGAATAATCATTTGTGATTTTTAAAATATTTACATATTAAGATGCAACTGTTAGTTACAGGACTAAAATGGCAGATCAGTGCATGTGTTTGAGTTGAGACAGCTGGCATAGGAAGCCTGATTGGATAAAGTGTTGCACCTGACACAGACATACCTCGTCAGTGTACAACCCAAGAAATGAATCGAGCATTGGAGGTTTAGTGGTTGGTTAGCATGTTGTCCTCAAAACAAAGGGGGATCCAGTTGTCCAAATTGGGGAAGTAGGCTGTAAGGTGTACGGTCTTTGGAATAGAGCAGAAAGATATTCTGGCTAAATGTGGAACAGTAACTGCAATATGTTTTGGCCAAATTGTTAGTTAGATATTGAAAGTAACAATAGGATTTAAATAAAGGACTATGAAATGATACAGTGACTGGGACTGGACATGATGATGGTGATGGTGGTGGCTAATTTTTTATTGAGTACTTACTGTGGTCTAACATTATGCTAAGTGTTTCAGAAAACATACTCTGTCAGGAACTCTAGGAGTTGTTCTCTATTTGTGGCTAATTGCTTTAGGAGTTATCATCTCTGTTTAATAGAGGAAGAAGCAAAGGCATCTTTATTTAACTAGATAATAGTATCTAGTTGATCTAGGAGTTACCATATTCAAGAAGAAGCAACAAAGGCATAGAAAGATTAATTGGCTTGTATAGCATCAAGGTTGAATCTTGTCCTACTCCAGAGACCGTGAGTTTGACCATGATGCTAGACTTTCTGAACTGGAGTCAGAAGGCCTCTCTTTGCCTTTTATAAGCTGACCAATCTTTGAGCCTCCATTTCCCATACCTAAAACAAGGGGTTAAACAAGATGAGCTCGTAGGGTCTTTGTAGCCCTAAATATTCAGACTCTAGAACTATCCAGAAGGGAGCAGTTCCTCTCAAATGTAGAATATTATGCCAATATTCCAATTATAACTCAAATGCTAGGGAATCTGGAATGCAGACATTATGTTTCTCATAAGAACCTCAACTCCTTATAATTGCATATTTTCAATTACTCAGTGGTGTAACTGAATCACTAAAGTATGGCTCCTTAATTTATGTTGGATAGCAGGTGGACAAGTTTACTATCAGAAGTGTTGCACATTCTGACTTTTCTTCCTTTAAGATATGCTTCCAATTGGAAAGCAGAATAAATTACTGAGGGTTTGTCGATGATTCACAGTTATGGAGGGAACATTAAAGCTTTGGGATGACAGAATGTATTTTGTCCATATATTTGGACAAGTGAAGTTGGGTTTAAATTACTTATGATAATATTTAATGGTGGGCCAGTAAATGCACTGTTGTCTATTTGGTGAGTGTAATTAAATCGTGCAAGACAAGATGTCACTGTGGCTCTTTGCTGTTAAATCTCTGTGGCGATATTAGGTGAGGCTGTCCAGGTTCTGTGGGGAATTACTAAGCCCGAGGAGTTAAGAGGAAGGATTTACCAGCTTCTGCCGTATATCACTTGCTCTATTTGGATTCTGGAATGCCCATTTCAGTGCAGTGTCTGGGGTGCACTTACAAGGTGTAAATAGAAATTAAACTGGAGATGGGGTCCACTGCTGAATATAGCCGTTTGCTTTCATAAATACAACCAGAGAGAGGGAAAAAAAAGAACTGAAAGGAAAAATCCAAGCCAGCAGCCCATATAGAAAGACTCTTCTCTTACTTTGAAGATCCCAGAGGGAATATCGCCCTCAGGGAGAGCAGTTGGGATGGTGTCAGGGCCCTGACTTGGAATGTTCCTGCTTTACACTCCCTGGGGGAGAGAATTAGAAGAGCAGGCTAGATCAAATAACCTTGGAGGGTCAGAACCAGGGCAATTACTCTGGTACCTGGCCCTTGAATTTTAAATATCACTTATAGACTTTTTCCAACCTTGAGTTAATTGCATTGGCTCAGTAGGTACCTGAGTGCTACTGATTCTCTCATTTAAGGAAGGTTTGGGCCACCGCTATTGCACCCAGCTCAACTACTCTTTGGGTACCCCTAGAGTTGAAGTAATCTCATCTAGAAGTGACGGAGACATCCAGACTAGGTTTATAGAGGGGACTGCTGATAATCCTGAAACAGAATTATGCACAGTGAAGCCATCGGCCCTTTATGTTGTTTTGTTCCACAAGGTCATAGCATTCTCTTGTTCGTCCACTTATGTTTGGGCAGGGTGTTTACTTCACAAGGGAACTTGACTTGAGAGGGCAAGTGGGGGGCTGAAATCCAGTCCATTCTCAGCTTGCTAAGCTGTGTGTCCTGGTGTGGGACCTCTTGTGATGGAAGAAAAAGGTGTCTTTGATTTTTTCAAAAGCTGCCGTTTAGACTAGCAGCAGCCTGGATCATTCTAGACATTTAGGTCAACACAAATTGTTGAGTACCTACTTTGTACCAGGCACCACGCTAAGTTCTGGGGGGTATGGGATGAGCAAGACGTGGCTTCTGCTTTTTAGTAGTTTGTGGTCTCGTGGGGCCGGCAACCGGGTAAATGGATAAAGGCACTGTTGTGAAATATATGCAGTGATAAAAGTATTATACACACAGCATGTCATAGATACAAAGAGGAGAGAGGCTGAGGGTGGTTTGGAAAGGTTGAGGAAGGGACATATACAAATACGGGTGCAATACATACTCACATACGCAGTAATCCAGAAACGAATGCAAACGTACAGCTAGGGACGCCCTGCTTTCTCTGCTGCTAATAGAGATAGTACTTAAAATCATAATTGACTGCCATATTGACAGGTTTCCACAAGCATGTCTGTAAATAAATTGGAGTTGAAACTCCTCTGTGATCTTGAAAGATCATTTAGCCTTTCTCAGGTGATGTCTATATAAACATTTGGAAATAGTTCAAAGGAAGGTGAATATGGGAACACAGCTATAACTCAGTTGTAATTAATGCCTCTCAAATATTCAGTTTTAGCCCTGATCATTTTTTTCTGAAAATTAAAGATGAAATTAATCTAAAAATAGTAATATTAGCTAACTTTTTATAAGCATCTCACAGCAATCTCATGAAGCAGCTTCTATTATCAGCTGTATAGTAAAGATAAACCAAGACTCTGGGATGTTAAGAAACATTGCCAAGGCTTGTAAATGGCAGATCCAAGAATCAAAGGCAGGTTTTTCTGGCTTCAGAGACTGTGCGCTGAATTGCTAAGCCATGACGATGCTTCCTGAGGAGTGACTGGAACTGGTTAACAGGTTTCCTCAAATAGCTTGTCTCCTCGTTAAAATGGGGACTGTATTTGGTAACTCTTGTACCATCATAGAATACTTAGGTTCTCAAGAAATTCTGTAGACTCTTTGAAATGGATAGATAACTAGAAGATGAGAGTAGATAATAATAGCAGAGTACTTACTATGTACCTGACATTGTTCTAAGTACTTTATATTACAATTTACTTTTGAGCCATGTACAAAAAATACAGTAAAGTATGTCAGTGCTTTAATCTTGAGTGTACAGCTCAATGGATCTTTATATGTGTATACAATACTTCCAACACTCCAGAAGACTCCCTTGTGCCCTTTTCAAGTCAATACCCTACCCAAGGTGTTACCACTCCCAGAGGTTCCGTCTATCATTATCAGTTATGTCTGTTCTTGTACTTTGTGTAAATAGAATCATACATTATTTATTCTTTTGTGTCTATCTTCTTTTGCTAAACAAAATGCCTGTGAGATTTACTCATGCTGTTACACATATTAGTAATTCTCTTTATTTTACTGCCGTGTGGTATTTCATTTTATTAATTTACTGCGATTTATTTAGTCCTTCTCCCGTTGATGGACAGTTTGAGTTGTTTCCAGTTTGGGGCTAATGTACTTAAAACTGCTAGAAACATTTTCATACATGACTTTTGGTGAACTTATACACTCAGTCCTCTTGGATGTGAACCAAGAAGTGGAGTTTCAGGGCCATAGAGTAGGCATGTGTTTGGCTTTAGTAAATATTTCCAAGTAGTTTTCCAAAGTGGTTGAACCAACTCACACCCTTCCCAGCAATATATGAGACTTCTAGTCACTCCACATTTGTGCCAACACTGGGCACATTTTAGCCATCCTGACGGATATATACTAGTATCTTTTTTTTTTCTTCTTCTAAATGCTTTACATTTAATCCACAAAATAAACCCTGGAGATAGGCACTATCGTTATCCGCACTTCACAGATGAAGAAACTGGGGGCACAGAGAGGTTAAGTAACTTGCTCAAGGTCACACAGCTAGTCAGTGGCAAAGCCTATATTTGAACACAGATAGTCTCCTTCCATAGTCCACATTCCAAAACATTTTGCTAACAATGGGGCACTTATGAGAGGTAAACAGGTAGATGTTCTTTGGGATTCTGCTATTTAAACCTATGAATACTACCTTCAAACATTTTTGCCATGGCTCTTTGCCAATAATATGAATATTTACTAAATTTTATTTAAAATAGAAATCATTGTAGCCTCTTCCTAAACTATTGCATCTATGTAAACACCAAGTACTTTCATCTTAAAAAATATTAAAAGTAAATACATAACTCCTCAATAAAAGTTGTTTGTGAACCATATAAAATCACCTTGCATACATATCACTATGGTACTATACTTTGGGAAACACTGATTTAAGCCATGTGATGATCTGCCTGCCCAAATTCACCCATTCATTTCTCAGAAGTTTTAAAAAATTTTGTTGCTATATATTTTGATGAAAAAATTAACATTAAATTCAATTTATCGGTCCTATAGAGGCACAAACACTGCCTCAATACTTTCAACAAGTGATTCTCACACATTTACTATGTCCCAAGTGTTAGGTATGGCTCTCCAGGAGGCAGAGTGATAAGCAAGATCCAGTCTTTGTCACAGAGATTACAATCTGAGGAAAGAGGAGGGGGAATTAGGTACATCTACAAGTAATAGTATTGGAAGGCAGAATATGCCACATTCTATAGAGCCGTTCAGAGTTCTCCACGTGATTGTCTTTCAGACAGCTCTGTCATACCATCCAGATGCTTCCCAACACACTGTTGAGACAGCAGTTGATGATCATATGTACCACTTTTGATCAGAGGCAAAAAAAGCCATTCTATCTTTGTCTTCAATCACTTCCTTTTTAAAATAGTTTTTCTTGCTCCTTTAAAAATTAATCTATTTCACTTTTTAATCACAAATGCATAAAAAAGAGACAAAATAGTATAATGAACCACTATGTACCTGTAACCAGCTTCAACAATTAACAATTCATGGCCAATCTTGTTTCTTTAAGAGTGCTTCCTCCTCTCATATAACTTTGAAGCAAATGCAAGGTATTCTTTCTTCTGTATTTTAGTGTGTATGTTTAAAGAAAAACAACCACAATACCACTGGCAAATCAAAAATTTAACAAGAATTCTTATTATCAAATATGCAGTCAATATCAAAACTTTCAATTATTTTATAAATGCCATGTTTTAGCAGTTTGTTTGAATAAGGATCTAAATAAGGTCCATGTGTTGCTATTGGTTGATTTGTCTTTTCAGCTTCATTTACTCTATATATCCTCCCATCTCTTTTGTTTTACCTTTTAATGTATTTACTGAAGACGGTTCACGTCCAACTTCTGAGTTTAGAGTAACACACTGGAATACGGATTTTGGAGTTGCTTTTCTCTCCATCTCCAGTATCTTGAAAGAAGAAGACCTTAGGAATGACTTCTGAGTTACTCCTTGGGAGAAATAATGAGGCTTCTTTTTTGCTGTTGTTTAGAAATATATTTTTTGCATGTCCAGCAGATATCTACATAATTATGTATTTATGATGTTATGGCAACGCTAAGCTGTCCAAGACTCTGCTCACCCACATGTTTAGGAAGATGAAAGCAAAATGGATCACTCAGCATTCTAAGGCTTCAGAGCCAGAACCTTGCCATTTTGATACGAAAGGTATTTTTGAGAGAAAGGCGGCCTGAAAGCAGACTAAATGTAGCAGTAAATGAATATGAGTTGGAGTTAAGCGCCCCCATCTACTGGCCCCACGTCACCCTGATCTCTTCCAACCATCTGAAGCCATTTCTGCAGAACTCTGCCTAGTCAGTTTCACAAAGGGTAGCAGCATGACACAGGAGTAATGGCTTTGGTGTGTTTGTGCGTGAGCCTTTTCTCCTTTATTATCCACTCAAAGGCATTTTGGAATAGTGGAATAGTCTACCCACAGGCAAAATCTGTATTGGGTTGGATGAGCTCCAAGGTCACTTTTTACACTGGGATTCTCGGATGGCCTTCTAGGATTGGACATTTGACTGCTGGAGACCCCCAGAGGGGTGGATTATCAAGAAAGCTATCATCTATAATGGTTTTGACTGTCCCCCAACCCAGGGACATTTGGCCATGTCTGGAGACATTTTTGATGTCCCAGAATGGAGCATGCTACTGGCATCTTGTGGGTTGAAGCCAGGGATTTTGCTAAGCACCCAACAATGCACTGGACAGACCTCTACAGCAAAGAGTGATCTGGGCCAAAGTGTCCATAGTACAAAGGTTGAGAAGTCCTTGTGCTTTCCGAACATGGGGACTCGGCCATGTAGATGCATCCAAGCCCCCATCCACAGTTGTTTTACTAGGCATCTGGGTCATTTGAAGGGACCACATACAAATTTTGTCATTAGGGAGTCTTTTCCTCTCATGCTGTTCTGTCTCTTTGTGACAGGAAGTTGGGAACAAAGAGGAGGTGTCATACAACATAAGAAATGGAATCAGAGACCCCTTAGAGAGGAGAGCATGAAACAACTTCTATATTAAAGGGCCACAAAAGGAATGGAAAGGGGTCACCATCTCTCTTGCTAAGGGACTGATGGGGGCAATGAGTGGTAGATTCTCGTGGGAATCTTTGTGCCGTTAGTTCATTCGTTCACTGTGCATGGAGTCCCTGTTGCTTGCCAGGCTCTGTGCCATTGCTGAGGTTACGTAGCCAAGGATAAAATGGCACGGCTCTGCACTTTTATATGAGCTTTTCTGTGTCTTCCCCCTTTTCATCCACAGGCAAGTCCTCCTAATCCTTCCAGACCCAGCTCAGAGAATCTTCCTTCTCTAACTCCCTCAGGGTGAGCTGGGTGCCCTCCTGTCTCTTCCCACTGAGCCCTGCACTTACCTTCTTACTCAGCTGCTTATCTGTCTGCTTCCCTGCAGAGATCAGATCTCATTATTCTCCATATCCTGAGCATCTTGCATCGTGCCTGGCGCTGAGCAGGTACTCAAAAACTGTTCAAAAGATGAGCGAGAGAACAAACGAATGAATGAATGAATGCGGCAGGGCTTCATAAACCAGTCTTCATGCAGTTTTAAGACTCCATCTCCTTTTCACCTTCATCCCAGGCTACTCTGTGAATCCCAGACTGAAAAGAGAGAGGGGAGAGGTGCGGAGGACAGATTTCCGGCCGAGGTCTCACTAGGGCTGCATAGAGATGACTGTCGCTTGGAGAAAGGGAGGCTAGTGGGATCTCAGGGCAATTGGAACACAAGCGAGAATTGTGGATAAGCCGGTGTTGCAGGTCAGGAGTGCAAAGGTGATCAAGGGAAAGAATGGGACCGGTAACTGCTCTATTATGGGGAAATATTAACGATCTCCATAAGGATGGTATATGACTCAAAAGGTGTTATGTTTAGTATATGTCTTCGAGGTATATGAATTAATAAGGAGCTTGGGTAGTGGAACTCAGTAACTTCTCAAATCTACCTTATTTACACCGAATGTAAACTGTTCTCAGGCTGGTGGCATCAGCCATTATAAATGATGTTCCCAATGTGAACTGTATTTTCTGTTAGAGACAGTAGTTTTGCCTTACGATGTGGGAGTGGGGAGGCAGCTTTTGGATGCACTGGATACTTTTATGTAGGTGACTGCAGCTTCTGCTACCCGCAGCCCTTACTGAAACCGAAAGTTTGGACTCATTGCAAAGACACTTACAACCAATCTGGTAGTGACTGTGTTTGTTAAACTCTGTTGTGTAGCAGTTAATTCCCTTCTATTAGAGTCGCTTAAGTTGGTCAATGGTCTGTTGTCCTCGTCAATAGGTTATTAGTGTTAATTTATAGTTCGGTTCCTCCCTTTCACTTCACCAGCAAAAGCACTCTATCTGCACGGTGGGTGGCTGATTTTTGAGTGAGGAGCCTCTTCCTCATGTTGGTTTCTTCCTGTAAATGCCTTTCCAGACAGCTCACCTCCTTTGTACACAGGCTCCTGGGCAGCTTGTACTTCCTTCAGCAATTGTTTAATATAAGGCGTTTCTCTTAGATTTTCAGTCAATGGCCTTGTTCACTGAGACTTTCTTTTTTCTGGCAATGGTATGAAAGTGTTGGATTTCATATTTATTTATTTTTTTCCCTGTGGTCTAACAGACATTTTGGAGTCTTGGTTTTAAATAAATAATAAGAGCAAAGTGACTCTATCGATGTAGTTCTCAGACTTTATAATTTTCCTCTCCCCACCTACATCTACCAACTGCTGCATTACCTGCTTTACAGAGGAGAGTGGAGAAGGCCAATGGAGTCTGTTGGGGGTTTTCAATATGGCGCCCCCTTTAACCTTCCTCTAAGATATACGTTGTCATCCCAATTATTCAGATGGGAAGTCAGGGCTCTCAGACACTAGGTAATACGCCTAAGATCACAGAGCCAGTAATTGGAGAACTGGGATTTCCAATCAATATTTATCTTTGTTCCAATGTTCTGGTGAATCCCATCAAATACTATCTGGAAGGGGAAGGAGAAGACCAGGGAAAGGTTAAGGCAAAGGACTTTATAACTGGAAAATAAGAGAACATTGGACACGGAATGCAGGGGAAAAGTTGAGGGATTGAGTTATTTTCTACCATTTCTACTAATGGGCATCTTGGAAGTCCACTGAGCTGATCCAGCAAAATCCTCAGAACTTCCTCATGATTTCTCCCCATAGATCATGAACCAGGGCTTGGAAAGAGTCAAGCTCTGGTCAGTAAAGTTACCAGCATCCTATGTCTTAGAATTTATCTTCTTGATGCTGCTTGAATTTTTGGCTCCCTTTCTAGGAAGTGAAGAAACAGTGTAGCAAATAATGATATTAATATTGATAGTTAACATTTATTGAGAACTTTCTGCATAACTGGTAAGCATCTAATCTAGTGCTTATCAAACTGCTTGTGGAGAAGGACACCCCTCCCTTCCTCTTTTTTTTTCCTTAAAAAATTTCAATGTGTCATGGACTGTCGCTCTATTAAAATCTAACAATTAATACAAAACAATTTTGTAAAATGGCATAGAATATACAAGCCCCATTTTTTATTATTATTGGAGTCAATGGCCATAAAAGTTCTTTTCTCAGAAGCTCAATTTCAGTATTTGTCTGATCATGAAGTGATGAAACACAGGATGAAGACTGGTATAGTCCATGTACTGGTATAGTCCATATACACTTTGAGTAGCCCTTCCCTAAGCAACTTACATGTAGTCAGTCTTGGGAAGATTGTTTTCCCCATGTTGCAGGAGAAGGGATGGAGGCAACACGGGGGGATTAACTTCCCAAGGCTACAGAGCTAGTGAGATGAGGAACCCGCATTGGAAGGCAGGCAGACCTTGCCTGTGAACCTCTTGCATTCTATCTTGACACATAGTGCGTGGGGTTTGGGCTTAGAATGAGATGGACTCCAGGCAAGTCCTGACTTGATCTTTTAGCACCTGTATGACATTAGGATGAAATGACATCTCAAAGGCTCATAGATGGCCCCTGGCATGATGTAGGTGTTTAACAAAGAGAAGCCGTTCATTTCGACAAAGTCAAAATTCCAAGTGGCACTTTGATAATGATTTAGGGTAGATTACTTGCAGTTACTGTTCCACATACCAGTGTGTCTCAGCTGTCATGTTTGTCAGAAGGCACTTAGTATTTTTTTATTCCGTGAAAGAAATTAAGTTTAACTTCATCATTTTAATATCTTTGCCCATTTATTTCTAAACCCTATGCAGAAGTGGCCAACTACAAAACTTATTAAGAGAATGGATTTTGTTTCCTTGGGGAGCCAGTAAAACAACTGCAGGGGTCTGATGCCTGGTTTTAAATTCCAGCTTTTCCAATTACTAGCCGTGTTCTTTTTTTTTTTTTGCGGTACGCGGGCCTCTCACTGTTGTGGCCTCTCCCGTTGCGGAGCACGGGCTCCGGACGCGCAGGCTCAGCGGCCATGGCTCACGGGCCCAGCCGCTCCGCAGCATGTGGGATCTTCCCCGACCGGGGCACGAACCCGCGTCCCCTGCATCGGCAGGCGGACTCTCAACCACTGCGCCACCAGGGAAGCCCACTAGCTGTGTTCTCTTGACTAAGTTTATTTTTCCAAGCCTCAGTCTCCTCATCTATAAAATGGGGATGATGATACTATGACCTATTTCAGAGTGTTGCTATGAGGATTCAATGAATCAATACATGCAATGCACTTGGCACAGTGCCTTGTAGATAAATGCACGTAGCAGATGTTAGTCATTATTATGGGTGCTGATTTGTGGGGAAAGGGGGGTGGATTCCAGGATTAACTCTATGTGGCCTCTAACTGAAAAGTTTGCAAAAATTAATGATAATATTAACGGTCAATTATTGGAACTACTTGTCCAGCATCTATAGCATGCTGGACCTAGTACTCGTCATTTCCATACACATTATTCATGTAATTCTCAGCATTTTGCTGACCAGTAATTAAGTCTCAGGGTGGTCAAGTTACTTGCTCAATGTTCCAATAGTGAGTGCATAGAGGCTCCCCAAGTACAACCTGGGATCCACCTGGCTGCACCCCACACTGTTTTCCACTTAATTCTACTCAGAAGCAAAACTAATAATAAATAATGAGTTAACATTTACTTAGTTCTAATTGTTGGGCCCCGTTCCAAGTGCTTTACGTGAATCATCTCATTTTATCCTCACAGAATCCTATAAATATACCATTATCCCAATTTTTATAGATGAAGAAAGAGTCAAAGGAAGCAGGGGACTCAGGTAATGAGAATGGGACCACACTTTGAGCTCAGGCAGTCTGTTCTATAGGCCACACTGTGCTAAAAATGGGGAGAGACAAACACACACATACAGCAGCCTGGGACAGGGATGCATTACCCTGTTTCTTGAGTTAAGTCTTTTCCCTTCCCTGTAAAACTAGAGGCTTGCATTAGGGCCCCTTTAAAGTCCTTTCTGCCACTGAAAGCCTATGACTCTGTAAATAGGAGGACAAAATACAGCTTTCCTTGTATGTCTCCGTCGCAATACTGACCTGCTAGAAAATGGCCATCCTGTGAATGGTTTAATTTGTACTCAGGCCCTGTTTATACAATTCTGGGGAAAGGAGTAAAGATGGAGACCCAACAGAGCAATTTGAAGCATGTTATCAACTTCTCACTTGGGATTTAGTCCTGGAGTGCTTATTCTCTTCCTACACCCATACAACTGCGCTGCGGACTGAGAGATTTCTCAGATTGGATTTCTTATCCCACAGCTTTCCTGTACACCCTGCTCCTTAGAGAAACTGCATGTGATCTCTTGTTGTGCAGAATGGACCCTCCATGACTCGGAGTGAAGGATGGATGATTATTTGGAGCAAGTGTGTGTCTGAAGATTTGCCAGTTTTCCCCACGGAGTCTTTGAACGTGCTGTTGGTAGTGGCTCATTTGTTGGTCTACAGAATTAAAAGAAAAAGATTTTTGAAACTTTGAGCTTTCCATCATGAGAATTCATTTAAAAAGTGGTTTTGTCTTTCACTTCAAGGGAAGAAAGGGACCTAAAAGATGATCATGCATACTCTTATGCTGCAGACCAGGAAGCTGAAGATCAGAGAGGTGGCTTGGCCAAGCTTAAGAAGCTCTGGCTAATGGATAATCTATATCAAGGGCTCTATCCACCCCTGAACCTTTACTCTGAATTTTGTGTGTATAAATATTTCTTGGAAGAGAAGGTTTATGGCAGGCATTGGAAACTCATGGTTCTACAGATCATGCACATGAGTGATGCAGTCAGGTGGAAGGCAGTTGGGACTGGTAGAGAGTGTGGCCAACCAGACACTATCCACCCCACTGAGAGGAAAAGTTGCTACCTAGCATCAGTCAGTTGTTACCATGGGGTCACGCTGGCGTAGTATTGTCAGGCCTTTAAACTTTTCAAGAGAAGTAAATTTTCTGGACTTTATGTAAAATATTTCAATTTTATATTGTCAATTCATTCAAAGATTTTTAAGGTAGTGCAGGCCAAACACAACACGATGTTGGGTTAGATATCAACTATGGGCCACATGTTTGCAAACACGGATTTATACCTCTTATCAGATTCTAGAGAGAAACCGTGCTGCAAAAACCTGGGGAAAAGCCAGCTTTGCTAATGACAGTTACAGCACTAGGTGACAGGTTTTCTCCATTGAATTACATAATGATCTTTAAAAAGTCATCTAAACCTGGAGTTGTATTTAAGTCATTTGAGAGCAACTCCTCCTTTACTGAACATTACATATATTTATGACAAGGTCTCTTATTTTATCTGCCTTAGTCTGTTGCACTTGGGGCCTTGCTGACTTCTGTATGAATATCCATACTTTCTTTCCTGGTGACAAATACCCCTCTGTGAGGGTGTGAGGCATTGGACAGAGGTGACTGGCGGCTCTAAATAAGTATTAGAAACATGTCAAACTCAGTTAAGTAAGAGAGATTGGACATGGAGTCCGGGCAGGGGGAACAGATCTGTGATTACTGGGGAGGGAGGAGAGACTATTCCTTCTAGAAAGATGGGAGAAATGAATGTGAATTGAAAGAAACTGGAAATTTTATCACTGCAGATAAATCTCTACTGCACTCTCCAGTCCAGGGCCTTAGCTGTGACATAAAGATGATGGTGTGTAGTCGAGTGTATTGAAACTCACACAGATGTTTATTTGAAGTTCAGTGTTAATAAAATACATAGATGCTTCTCTTTATTTCTCTTTCCCTCATACTCTCCCTTTCTCTTTGTCAATTTGTCTCATTTAGCACCTGAAGAATCCCCCTTTTCAGAAAAGACACTGTATAACTTCACTGCTCTAGGTGTACCATATTTAAGAGAGTCCAGGGACTAGAGATCATTTTCACTTAAGAAATGAAGTCCTGAGTTTAGGGACAGGGGCATTTGTCTCACAACTTTGTAAATGGGGTAGTTTTCAGCTCACTTGTCAAAAGGACTTTATTTATCAGTCTTAAAAGTACTAAGTAACTTGTCATTACTTCTATAACAGTGGGAGATAATTAAATCCTACATGCTTTAAGGAACCAAGCCAGGGTCAGAGCTGTTTTGCATACAGCATGCACAGATTAGGTGAAAGTAGCCTGTTTAAGCTGTCACTTGATATTATATTAGCTGTTAGATAAATGGTACAAACTGAGCAGCACAGCAGATACTTGGCAGTGCCTCTCCACCCTTGCCTTGTGCTATGGCAGGACTTAGGACTAGCTTCTTTGGGGGTAACTTGATACTCTTAGGCAATCGAAGAGCTTGACCACCGGCTGATCTGTTGAAATTGCCATCAAACCATAATGCTCGGTGCTTTCCATTTCCAGGGAACCCTTGAAGTCAATCTCTGAGAAAGAGCTGGACAGGATGACGTGCATCTAAATTACTGCCCATCAGAATTTGGGGACTGTCACGCTGGTTTTTTTTTTTTTTTCTTTGCGGTATGCGGGCCTCTCACTGTTGTGGCCTCTCCCGTTGTGGAGCACGGGCTCCGGACGCGCAGGCTCAGCGGCCATGACTCACGGGCCCGGCCGCTCTGCGGCATGTGGGATCTTCCCGGACCGGGACACGAACCCGTATCCCCTACATCGGCAGGCGGACTCCCAACCACTGTGCCACCAGGGAAGCCCCACGCTGGGTATTGAGCAGCTCTGTGACAAGGCTGTTGAGAAAAGGCAAAACCAGAAATTTAGTTAAGTAGGAGGACGTGGGTGGACAGTGAGAGTGGAGAGAGAAGCTGCTGCTTGTGAACGAAGCCAGGGAAGAGCTGGCTATTGTTGCAACAGGAAGATCCTGTTCTATGAAATCAGACACACATGGATCAGAAATCTGGTTCCATTGCTCACTGACTGTGTGATGTAACCTCTCAGACTCAGTTTCTTTGTAAGTTCCCTGGGTCAGTGCTTGGAGCATAGAACATGCTTTATACATGCTGGTCCTGGCAGAAGTCTGACCCTGAACTTAGTAAGGTGTCTGTTAGTGAGTTAAGCTTGAATACTGATTCAAACCCAGAGAGGATGTTTGTCATTACTTATTCTAGTCTGTTGGTAGGTGCAGGCGGGCTGTGGTCCCCAGGTGTTGATTTTACCCATAAAGAAAGCAGAAATAAGTGAATTATGCCATTGTTGCAACAGGGACGTCCCAGGATAGCATTTTAGCTATAAAATTCCACTTAAGTTGGCTGCACTTTGGAATGTTCTCCAAAGAGAAGCTTGATTCTACCTGCTTTGGAGGTTTGTAACAAAGAAACCTCAGCCATCTACTGTCAAGAGATGCCCCCTGCTCTGATCAACCCACATGCTTTATTTTGACTTGCCTTATGCCACTTTGTATTTCTATCTTGTGTTACAGTGTTTGGGTTTTTTTAAAATCTCTTCTACACCAAATCACAGTGTTATCCAGATTTGATGCCTCCAGAACATCCTCTAACATCCACTTCAGAGGTGATGAAGCTGTGGCATAGAAAGGTTAAGAAACTTGCCCAAGGTGACCAGGCTTCTAAATAGCAGAGCAGCCTGCTCTTCTAACCTCAGCAGATATGTACACGTTACTCTCATTCCTAACTCCAGATTTATCACCATTTTTGTGATGTTTCTGTGCCTCTCCTTCCCTCCCCTCCCTCAGATAATATATACATACTCCTGGACGAGGAACTGCTTGAAGACAGGACAGGCATCTTTGGTGTGTAGCTTAGCACATGGCAGAAAGTCAGCTCTAAATACATCCCCGAGGAAGGAAGGAATGCAACATGGTTAGAACATCCCAACAGAAGAAGGGTTAGCAAGTGACCTGTGGGCTTCTTAGTCATGGCTTTGGAAGACCTGTGTGACATTGTGCAGGGTCAGCCTGTCTGAGATAGCACAGGATGCCAGAGGAGGGATATTCCTGGGTCAGGAGGTCTTTGGAAGTGGATGGTCTGTGCCCTCTGGAGGTGGCTGCCCGGCCAGCAGACTCCCTGTAATTTCTCATGTGCCTGAAAGAGGCAAGAGGGCCAGATGAGGGGAACCCTGCTTCCCTCCTATGGACCAAGAAGCCTGCCTCCAAGCCAAACCTTTCAGGTGGCATCTCAAAGGTTATAGAGGTCTCTGATTCCCCAAGGACGATTCAGGTCTTTGCCAAGAAACCTGGGTCGTTGACTGGAATCACTCATGTTCTTGCAGCCTCAGAGCTGTTAGACCAAACACTGATGGATGGCAGGAATGGTGACCAGGCCACACTGGCCCGAGCAGAGCCATGGAGGCCACAGTTTAGCTCTTGTCAGTCAGCACTTTGGTGGTGTTTTCATAGGGATTCTTGAAAGAATAGAGGATTTCTGAAAGAACAGAGAGAGAACACGGAATCAAACTACACCTAAAGTATTGATATTCCCCAGGGGGAGAAAACTACATCCATGTCTAGACGTCCACATGCTCCATGGGGGCTTTAAAGAGACAGGGGGTGAATAAGTTCATTTGTCATTCTACATATAAGTGATATATGATATTTGTCTTTCTCTGTCTGACTGACCTCACTTAGTATGATCACCTCTAGGTCCATCCATGTTGCTGAAAATGGCATTATTTCACTCATTTTATGGCTGAGTAATATTCCATTGTATATATATACCACATCTTCTTTATCCATTCCTCTTGTCAATGGACATTTAGGTTGCTTCCATGTCTTGGTTATTGTAAATAGTGCTGCTATGAACATGGGGGCACAGGTATCTTTTTGAAGTATGGTTTTCTCCGAATATATGCCCAGGAGTGGGATTAACATATACACACTACTATATATAAAATAGATAACCAACAAGGACCTACTGTATAGCACAGAGAGCTCTACTCATTGTTCTGTAATAACCTATATGGGAAAAGAACCTGGAAAAGAATGGATACATGTATACGTATAACTGAATCATTTGCTGTACACCTGAAACTAACACAACATTGTAAATCAGCTATACTTCCATATAAAATATAAATTTAAAAAAAAAGAGAGGGGATGTAAGAAATTGAGCTCTGGGATGCAGAAGAAGAGAAAGGGGTGCACTTCTACCCCCTTTTCCCCCGCCCCGTCCCTTGTCCTGTCTCTACTCTCAGCACACACTCCCCACCCCCTAGGACTGGGGATCTGGGAAATCAAAGCGTTTTACTCACACATCCCGGTCCCTCCAGAAAGATAATGAGAGCCCATCTCCTTACTAGTATCAGAGTGACTTTCTCTAGTAGCCGCATGCCTTAAACCTGTGAAGTATTGTCTTGCGGCAGTAGAGAACACTGAATGCAGAAGGAAAATCTAAAAGAAATAAGAGCTTTGAAGACAGTCTGTATTGATATTATACTTATAAAACCTAAAAGCCCCTGATGACTGTGGAAAATTAATGATAGGTACAGTCAATATTAATTGTCTCTCTAAAAAGCAGGGGGAGCGGAAAGCCTCCAAAATTAGGATCAGTGTTATGCCCTGCCAGTACAGTATTGAGCCTTTCTTCCAAAAATACATGCATTTTTTTCAACCATTGACAGGATTATTTAGGAAAGCGTTTACTTAGTCCTGTTAATGGAAACCCATGATCATGATCTCTGAACAGCAGGTTTTAGAAACATCAGCTCTTGGGTGGTAGGCTGGCCTCCCACCCAGTCAAGGCTATAGTTTTTCTTTGAAAGGGGAGCAGCTAGGACTCAGGGGCATGGAAGGAGTTTGGATACCTGATCTCCCCTGTAGAGTTTTTTTGGGTTTTTTTGGCATCTCTTTTGAATTATTAAATGCAAATCCAGCAACACAGGGGAGGAAAAAGCAGATGATTTCCCTTTGAGTTTGCTGATTAGCCAGTTGCTCTGCTCAGGGAAGACGCCACATATTTCTAGTTTCTATATACGTCTGTAGAAATGGAGCGTGATCCTGACTGCATCTCAAGTGAGTGATTTTTCAATTAGCCTGTAGTTCCTTGGTGGCATTTCCTTTGAAGTCCTATGTGGGTAATGGAGAACAAAGGTTTAAGGGGTTTTGGACAATTTATGCGGTTTGGAGAGACTGTTTGTCAAGAAACAATATCTTCAATAACTTTCAGGTTCAATTTGAGTCCCAGGTCTTTTGCTTATTTTTATAGCACCATTTTCTGAGGTGTTAAAGATAACTTACAAGCAGTGTTTAAATGGTGGTGTTGGTGGTATTTCTGGAGGGACTTGGAGAGCCAGGAAGACTGTTCTCCTGGATCCAGAGAGACAGTGGACGTTATTATAATTGGAGGGCTGTTTGTCAAGTCTCATTGAAATGCTTTGAATAATGAATATTGTTTGAGCTGAAAATTTCACCTCCAGGGTGGTAGAATGGTGTGGGTGGGAAAAAGAATGGACTTTTAAAATATATATATCTTTATTGGAGTATAATTGCTTTACAATGTTGTGTTAATTTCTGTTGTACAACAAAGTGAATCAGCTATAAGTATACATATATCCTCATATCCCCTCCCTCTTGAGCCTCCCTCCCACCCTCCCTATCCCACCCCTCTAGGTCATCACAAAGCATAGAGCTGATCTTCTTGCTAGCTATTTTACACTTGGTAGTGTATATATGTCAATGCTACTCTCTCACTTCATCCCATCCTCCCCTTCCCCCCATGTCCTCAAGTCTGTTCTCTACATCTGCGTCTTTATTCCTGCCCTGCCACTAGGTTCATCAGTACCGTTCTTTTAGATTCCATATACGTGCATTAGCATACAGTATTTGTTTTTCCCTTTCTGACTTACTTCACTCTGTATGATAGACTGTAGGTCCATCCACCACATTACAAATAACTCAATTTCGTTCCTTTTTATGGCTTAGTAATATTCCATCGTATATATGTGCCGCATCTTCTTTACCCATTCATCTGTCGATGGACATTTAGATTGCTTTCATGTCCTGGAAATTGTAAATAGTGCTGCAATGTGGGGAAAAGGGAACCCTCCTACACTGTTGGTGGTAATGTAAATTGATACAGCCACTATGGAGAACAGTGTGGAGGTTCTTTAGAAAACTAAAAATAGAACTACCATATGACCCAGTAATCCCATTACTGAGCATATATTTTGAATTATGAGAATTCATAGTTTGAATTATGAGAAAACCATAATTCAAAAAAGATACATGTACCAAGAATGGATTTTTGAATTCAACCAAATTTGGGAGATCTGGGAATACTACTTCCTAAGACAAATTACTTTATCCTTATCATATCTCAGTTTTCTAACCTGTAAAAGTGGGATTGGTACCATGGTTAAATGAGATAATGCATGAAAACTGATTGGTCAGAGCCTGGTATAATAAAGTAAGTCCTCATATATATTATTATTTCTATTGTTATTGCTGCTGTTGTTAGGAACCTAGCCTAAGACATATGTAGGAACATGTACAAAGGTTTAGTTGGAAAGATGTTCCTCACAGCATTGTTTATAATAGTGAAAAATTGGATTGGCTAAATATATCATGGCAAATATTTAAATACATGACTCGTGGTTATTTGGCTATTAAGAGCCATGTGGTTGATATTTATTGACAGAACAGTATTCACAATAATTCAAGTGAAACATTAGGTAACAAAATTAGTATCATCCTATGGTTTGTTTAAACAGTAACAACATAAGTATATACTCACACATCAAAAAAATTTATCTAGGTGTATCTCTAGGTGATGGAATACAATTTTTTTTATGTTTTAATTTTAATTTTTGTGGCTTCTCTGAGATTTTTACAATATTCACACTCTATTCTTGATTTAAATCTAGTTTTGATTGGAAAAAAGAAAACATTAAAGCGGGGGTGAGGCTCCCAGTTGGAGACTATCTTGTTTAGTGGCGAAAAGACAAGTCACTGTGTCAGTGTGGCTTTATCAGAGAATTCAGGATGTAAACTTGGGTGTGCTGGTGGTGTGTCACTCTATCAGAAAACATAAACAAAGGATGAAAGATCAGGAACATTTGAAAATGATATCTTGAGGAATGAGAACTACACAGTCGCTTGGTCCCGTATATATTTTTTAATAGGAGACTTACTGACATTTGAAAGATGGAGGCCTGTGCTACTGACCGGAGGTTGATTGGCATTTATGGGCAGTATAAGGCATTATTTGCCCCCCATCCAAACCCTCACCCATCCACCCTTTGAATTAAATTGGATCAGCTATAAAACTTTCTAAAATGGCTATGTGCGGAAAGACTCATTGTGGTTTTCAAAATATGACTTACCTGGATAGAAATTTGAAAAAGTAACTTGTGACATTTTAAACACTTTTACTGACTCTTGTTAAAAAAGAAAAAAAAGCAGAAAAAATAAAATTGTACCTGTTCAGAGAGGAAAAAAAAAAAAAACCGAGAAGAACTGAGAATAGTTTCATATCAAGTCTTTATTGAAATAGTTGGGTCTAAATCCCAATGGATTTTGTAAAAATTGAAATAATGTTTGGAAGGGGCACATGATTGCTATAAATATCTATTTATATTCATACCTCAGGAGTGGGCCAGGTCCCTTAATTTTCCTCATAAATCGAAAATTATTTTCACGCATGGAGGTTTATAATTTTTATGATGCTACAACTTGACCCTTAGGATTCTGGAATTTTCAGGGCATCCTGCTGGATACATAATTTTAGAGACAGGTGCATATGTGCTCACATATAAGATTGTACCCTAATGCTTATTAAGCCTCCTTTTTTATTCTCCGAAGGGTTAAATCATATTTCTGAATATTTTGTCTTTTTAACTCTGAGTTTTTTGCAAGGGAAAAATTATATTTTTCTCAAAACCATCATACTCTCAGATATGTCCACAGGCACTTTTTCTATCTGTTAAGAATTCAATTCCAGGAATAATGAGTTTTTTTCTGGGGCCTCACTCTCTTGAAGACAACCCAAAAGTTGAGCATCATAAAGAATGCTGATTGTTATAAAAAAATGATGACATTGTCAGTAAAAATTTCTAAAAATTATTTTGCTAACAGGACTGTTCTAAGTGAAGATTTAAAGGAATTATATTTACTTTCCCCAAGTGCCCATTTCTGCCCTCTTTCCTTATTCTTTTGGTTCCTGTGTGTTGGCATTTGCGCGCGCGCTCTCTCTCTCTCTCTCTCTCTCTCTCTCTCTTTCTCTTTCTCTCTCTCTCTCTCTCTCTCTCTCTCTGTCTCTCTCTCCAAGCTATCTGTCTTTCTCTGTCTCTGCTTATCTGTCTTTTCTGCGTTATGATGTACACCATTTTTATTTTTTATGTACAAAACCCTCCCCACTGTTTCAATCCCATCTCCTACCATGGAGATCTTAGCTTTCCCAATAAAATTTACCCTCATCATTCATTTCCTCAGAGCACTTTTAGCCATCAGGGATTATATTATATATTATTACAATTTCATGCATAAGTATTAGGAGATGAAAATGTCAGTGCTTTATGGTCTACTGGTAGAGGTTTCAGCTGGCTAGCTTGTTGTTTGCTTTGATCCAGATGCTGTTCAAAAGTTTTTTGTTTGGTTGCTGGGGCTTCAAGATTCTACATGGAAATTTGGATCTTCTTAAAAAGATCAGAAGATTTAACCATCTTGGGTACATTACCACATGGCAATAGTGAGCTGAAGTGGAGAGGTATGAGGCTCTTAATACATCACAGTCTTTTCCACCATTTGGGGTCTTCATTCATCTCTGTTCCTGCCCCGCTCTCTGGAGGCAGTGCTTTGCCACTCCCATTCCCTTCCTTCCTGGTCCTAGAATTTCCTCTCCCAGAACTCTCCTATCTCCTCCCCCAAAAGATGTGCGAACATTGGGAACTCCAGTTGTGATGGCTTGACCAATAAGAGAGGGTACCTTTGATTATCCTTCAAATGACTCCTCAGCTTACATATAGGCTGAACTCAAGACAGAGAATGTTGATAACTGTTATGAACAGCTTCTAATGTTACTTGAGGTCACTGCTATCTGAGTCTATCAGCCATTTAGACTTATTGGTATAATTTGTTCTCTGGTATTTTTCAGATGTGTTATTCATCTTTTTAAAGATATGGGGACATACAATGAACTGAAATATATTTTATCATAATTTGAACAGAAACAAAAGTTGAAAGAACTTTAAAATTCTATTGGTGCATGTCTAGCTTTCAATAATACACATATATTCGTGGTTCTGGGATTTGGAAGGGGTCTATCATGGGGTCATATCTGAGTTTTCCTTTCCCCCACAAATATTTGATAATTTTTCTCTGGTGTTGCCCCTTGTGGCTGTACTGATCTCCCTGAATATGCCAAGAGCATACCAGTGCCCAGCCTATGCTTAGCGTTCAATAGATGTTCGTTAGATGAATGAACACTTTTATATATGTTTGTGAAAATGAGACAGAGAGAAGAGAAACAGCTTGCTTTTGGTAATACATGAAGTCACTGAGAAAACTGGGGTTAGATTTGGCTGTTTAGTGCAAACATTTAGTTACGTGCTGCCTTCCCCCATTTATTCCGAATGCCCATCACATGGCACTGTAACCCAGCTTTTCAGGAAAGGTTCAATTTTCACTTACCATGAGCCTTTGAAATGGTCCCAGATATTGGTGATTCTTATTCTGATTTACGCTTCCAGCAGAATTGAACACAAATAATAGTTTCTGATTTTCAGAACATTGACAAACCATTTCCTTGCTTAAATGATTGGTGAAATTCTCACATTTGTGTTCATAATTTCCTATGCATACTGTAAACATCACAGCCTATGGTACCACTCTGTTGGCAGTGGGTTTATCCACCGAAAGTACACACAATCACATATTTGTGTGTGTCTTATCAGTCTGCAAACAATTCATGCCTTTGTGCTGTCCGGCTTGTCCACAGATGCCAATCTCACTTCTTTTAGCAACTCTTGGCATTGAACATGGAATGTTTACTTCAAGTCCATTTATGATGTCTTCTTGAAGTTTTGCCACCTTACAAAATGAACATTGGTTTAGTTTAGTTTTGCTTTGTTTTCCTGCTTTGGGCAAGGCCTTCTCTGTGCAGCTTTGGATGAGCTGTATGGATTGCTTGTTGGACCTGACTTAATTCGTCTGTCAGAAAAGACAAGTACTTTGGAGGCATTTCCTTCCAGAGTCTCCCAAGTGTATGCACACATGAGGACACCACACTCAGGCACACACAGGCACACATATACCACCATGAACTGAGAATAGCTCTGCATTCCTGAAGATCTAGGCAGCCACGAAGAAAGCTTTAACAAGAGGTGAAAGCCTGATTTGGAATGAGCTTTCTCTTTCTCCTTTCCTTGAGACTCCATGGTTGCTACAAAAATGAAGGTGAAGATGAAAAAGAGGGCTTCCCTGGTGGCGCAGTGGTTGAGAGTCCGCCTGCCGACGCAGGGGACACGGGTTCATGCCCCGGTCCGGGAGGATCCCACATGCCACGGAGCAGCTGGGCCCGTGAGCCATGGCCGCTAAGCCTGCGTGTCCGGAGCCTGTGCTCCGCGTCGGGAGAGGGCACAACAGTGAGAGGCCCGTATACCGCAAAAAAAAAAAAAAAAAAAAAGATGCAAAAGAAAATCTGTTAGAAGGGAGAGTAAATAACAACTCTTTTACCCATAAAACCACTGAAATCTTAACTTAAATACACATAATATATACCAAACTGAAAAGGGTTTTCTTGGCTACCCCAGAGGCAGAGTGGTTTGGAAGACCTGACTTTATGAAAAAAGGGTGATTCACTTCTATCTCTATATTTATCTGCATCTACATCATCTATACTGATACCTATATATCTAGTAAATAGATTATACCTGTATCTGATTATATCTGTTAATGTATGTTTACATATATGCATACACACACACACACACACACACACACATATATATCTCATGCCTGCTGTTTGTATTTCTTTGGCCAAAAAAATGGTGAGTTATTGGTGATTTTGTATGGTTCAGTCCAGTAACTCTGACCATAGAATAGGTTCCTGCCTGCCTTCCCTCCCACTTTTCTCCTATTTCCTCCCATGCTAGAGAAATAACCAGGAGCTGGAAGTGTCAAGAGAGAATTGCAACATTGTGGTAGGCAGAATTTCACAAAGGCTCCAAGATTTCTACTCCCTGGTGTATGTGCCCTGTATAATCCCATCCCCTTGAGTGTGGTCAAAACTTGTGCATATGATGCTATGTCATTCCTGTGATTAGCTTACATTATAAGACAAAGGTGATGGGATTTTAGAGATGTAATTAAGATCCCAAGTCAGTTAGTTTTGAATTAACCAAAAGAGAGATCATTCTGGATGGATCTGAATCAGGTGAGAGCCTTTAAAAGAAGGCCGGGTCCTTCCTCAAGAGACAGACACCCTGTCAGGGCTGTGATGAAGTGACCAGCCGTATTGTGAGCCTCCTGTGGAGGGGAATGACCGCTAGCAACTCAGAGTCTCAGTCTTACTATCCAAGGAACTGAAGTCTGTCAATAATCTGACTGAGTTCAGAGGAGGACCTTGAGCTCCAGATGAGGACGCAGCCTGGCCAGCACCTTGACTGCAGCCTTGGAAGACCCTGAGCAGAGGGCCCAGCTAAGGTGTACTCGATGTGGGCTGTTTTAAGCCACTAAAGTTTTGGTCACTGGTTATGCAACAATAGAAAATGGGCAAACATAACATAACAAGATCTGCATGTTCAGATAGAGGGTCTGACGGCACCCGTGCCTGCTACCATCTGCACCTTCACCCTCTTGCTTCATCCACCTCTATCCCATCCCAA
This sequence comes from Phocoena sinus, assembly GCF_008692025.1. Taxonomy (NCBI): domain Eukaryota; kingdom Metazoa; phylum Chordata; class Mammalia; order Artiodactyla; family Phocoenidae; genus Phocoena; species Phocoena sinus. The sequence continues at coordinate 51,523,288 of NC_045767.1, read as the reverse complement.
GGAAGAGATGTAGGTGCAGAGTGACCTTTGTGTTCATTCTGGCTTCAGCTGGTGGTTCAGCTCCCATATCTGTGAACTCAGCTTTATTCTTATTTGTTTCATTCTGTTACTGCAACAGGGAGAAATTCTCTTTTCAGGAAGAAAAATATTTAGCTTGTTCTTGGTTTGGAAACATCAGACACTTGATGCTAGGAGTGGAGTCTTGGACTGTTCCCTGCAGAGACGTCATCCTACAGCATTGCGTGCGGAAAAAGGCGTGTGGCTGCTGTAATATACTTTTTTTTAATTTCCTTACTCTCTTTTTAAATGTTCTTTCCTGTTCAGGCTTCTGGGCTTTCTCTTCCTCTTTCCCTTTGTGTGGTGGCATCCGCCTTGAATGTTGATGTGGGAAACTTGGTCCCTCCCCAAGAACTTATTTGGGGTAATTAATTCTTGGCACCCTAACAGTACTTCACAACTGTGACTTTCTTAGGTACGAACTGACTGACTAAATGTCCAAGCATGGGACATGTGCAATTATTGCCTTACCTTTTGCCAAAAATTAATCATTTGTTGAACTTGCTTTAGCGGGAATGGGAACGGTGATTGCACGTGTAAGAGGGTAAGGGCAGAATTCACAGGAAGACAGTGAGGGAATCCTTGAGAACATGGGCTCTGGTCTCTTAAGTCATTTTATTTGCAATTTTATGCTCTGGAGCCCTGGAAGAGGACCATCCGTGGATCATGGAGGCTGGACCATACCTCAGGGAGATTATAGTCTGTTAGGGTGGCAATCATGCAAAGAAGATCACTCATGAACTTTTGATAGACGGTGCAACTACATATACAAAGACATGAAAGAGAAGAAGACAGGGAGGTAAACTGTGTCTGGCGGTAAGGAAGGCATCTGAGACGTGGTGTTTGAACTAGACTTGGATGATGGAATTTTGCAGAAGAAAAAGAGTATGGAGTGATGAAGAACTTATTGGTTTTTCAGCATGCCTTGAACTTGAAACTGGGTGTACTTTTAGGAAAGTTTTGTACTACCCAGTGCATGGCAGCATGAAAATTAATTAACTAATACTCTGCTAATTTAGAATTGGTGAGAATTGGGAATGTAAATTCTGCCAGGGCAGGAGCCATCGCCTTCTTGTTCTCTGTTGCGTCCACGATGCCTAGCTCAGAGTTTGGCCAGTAGGGAATGCTCAAACACAACTGGAGGCTCAGTGAGTGAATCTCACCACTGAGTAACCCATTAAAAGGGTTTCCTAATAAGATTGTGTGATTGCATCTATAAAAAACAAAAAAGTGGGAAGAACAAACTGTTAACATGGAAATGATTGCTCAATCACAAAACATTGTTTCCCATTCATTAAAGCAGGGCTCCAAAGGAAGGCTGTAAATGAATTCATTGAGAGTCCAGTGGGATTCACTGGATATTTTGAATGTACAAAATATATATATTTTTTCCAAAATAGTATCTCATTCACCAGTCTACCTTCCCATCTGACCTTCTGAATGAGTAAAGATTTCATGAGGCTTTGGCAGGCTCTCCATTTTGATATTTTACCAGGTTTAGGGATCATAGTGGGCTTTGGAGGCTAAGTGGGCAGCCAGGCCTGAGTTCAAGACATGTGACTCAGATCTTGAAAGTGGTATGAAGCAGGGCTGCAGAGCAGAAGAACAGGGTGGCACCAGGTCATCAAGAATCTGGCGCAGGGGAGAGAGTCCAATCCAAATGGGCTGGCGATGGCCACAGAATACTCCAAAGGTAGAAGTCCAGGGAGATGCTTTCTGTGGAGGGGAGGTAAGATTGAACAGCAGAAATCCTATGTCCAGTCTGATTAATGGGTCAGGAACGTAATAAGTTCAGGTCAACCGCTAAGAGCTGAGCTATACTTCTTGACAATTGGCTTCCCTAATATCATCCTCACCTAGAAATTACCAATACTATGGTGGCTCAGTGAGGTTGGCTGGTTCACAACAGACTTTTTCTCCCCAAAGGCTCACTTCTACATATACAGGCAATTTTAGCTTTAACCGCTCTGGACACTCTTCACAAAAATATTTCACTGGGCACACAATGGCAGCTCCATTTTGTGAAGAGTTACTCTATCAGTATTTTCTCAGTGAACATTGTAAGTGTTCTGATGAGTCTGAAAGGTACGACCAGAACCCAGATTTCTATTTGAGGGAGCCGGAGGTTATGTGCACAAAAGGCCTTTTGCTGGATTGCATGTTAGATACCTCATTAACTTAAAAATGGAATCTGAATGTCAATTATCACCCTTGTTATTACTCATAACTGCAGTTCAGGTGAGTTGGCAGTTTTCCCATACTTTCACAAACCAGTGACTTCCAAAATAAATGATATATTGCACCTAATTCCAACTGTCCTTAAAGAGGCAATCTGTGCACAAATGGTGTAGGGTGCCACTGATTCCACTGGAAGCTGCTGCCACAGCTTGTGGTAGTTTACCCTCTTTCTGCCATTTCCTTGTAGGCTCCGGGATGACCGAATTCCGGTATTGAACACAAAAGGGCTAGAGTTGTTACATTGGGTTTTGGTAACTGTGGGTCAGAGAAGGTTGACGGAAAGGAAAATCCAGGACCTTGCGGATACAAGGGAGTGGTTTCTGCGCAGCCTTCAGATGGTCGCAGGTGACTGTCCCAGAGCCCACAGACTAGAAAGCCAAGGGACTTTGGCGTGTTCCCTCCTGGGCTCAAACTGCCTTGTTTACTCTGCAAGCATGGGAGTGAAATGCTCTATAAACTTGAATGAGAGTCCCCAGTATGCACTTGCACCTATGAGTGTGTATGTGTGAGTTATATGTGCCTGAGTCCATGAGTGTATAATTGGTGCTGTATTGTTTCCGTCAAGACTTTAACATGGGAAGCCAATGTCCTGATGGCAGATGGTAAAGTCTTTCCATGGATACATTTGCGCATGAGCTTCAGAGAGAAGGGATAGAAAGTTTTGACCTTTCTTAAAAAGGAGATCCCCTACTTTAAAGTCTATTTTTATTCAGTTGCCTTATTTCACAGTCGAAAGAAGGAGTGGCCGCCTGGAGTTCTGTCCTCCCCCAGGATGATGGTGGCCACTTCTACTTGCTCTTGAAACTGCAAAGTCCTACTTCTGCTACCGGCTCTTCATCCATCCCAGTACATGCCTCAAAGAAACCCACTAGCCCTCATCATCATAGTTGAACAGATGGTTGTGAGCAGTTCTCTGGATTTCCACATGATGCCAAGTGAAAATTAATACTCACGGGGACCCTCTGTTATTCTAAAACCAAGATCTTAGTTTTGGTATTTGGAGACACTGCCCCAACCTGGAATGTTCAGTAGTCACAATAGTCAGCACTTCTGTGCCCCTTAAGGCAAATGTTATGGGGAAGCAGTCTGCTCTGAGGAGGCTGTGTGGACTGTTCTAATTTCTTATCACTCTCCATTTCTTGATATTTTAGGTATATATTTATCAAAAATTATTATCCTGTGATCAGAAAAAAAATATTATATACACTCAGTGATTGAAGAGAGCAATCCTAAATAAATATACATGAAATGAATGAATGAATAATTATTGGGCAGCAGTGCTTTCTGACACATTACAGATTTCCTGATGTGTTTTTTTTTTTTTTTGCGTTACGCGGGCCTCTCACTGTTGTGGCCTCTCCCGTTGCGGAGCACAGGCTCTGGACGCGCAGGCTTAGCAGCCATGGCTCACGGGCCCAGCAGCTCCGCGGCATGTGGGATCCTCCCAGACTGGGGCACGAACCCGCGTCCCCTGCATCGGCAGGCGGACTCTCAACCACTGCGCCACCAGGGGAGCCCTCCTGATGTGTTTTTATCTGCCTTCCTCACTAGAATATAAGTTCTATGAAAGCAGGAATCTTGTTTGAGTCAATACAGCTTTCTCAGAAGAAGATTAGGCTAGGCATTTAATAAATACTTGTTAAATGCATGGCTCAGCCATGGGGACTGCCACTGAACAAGTGGCGGCAGCAACGTTAAATTCTGCTTTTCAGGGTGTTTCTTAGCTGCTTCTCCTTTAAATCCTCTAGCCTGCACAAAACTGCCTTGAAAGTTAATATTTACTGAGTGATCTACTGCGTTCCAGGTGCTGGGGATAAGTAGTTTGTTGACATATGAATGAATTTTCCATTTACAGTTCTGTGAGGTATGTACTATGATTACACCCATTTTGTAAATGAAGACACTAAAGTGTACAGAGGTTATAGTTGTGCCCAAGAGCACAGGACTAATATGGTGAGTGATAGCAATTCGACTCCAGGTTTCCCTAACGCCAGAGCCATCATTCCTTGACTCATCATTCCAGTGTCTTTTTATGACTTGCTTATTCAGCCAACGAATCAACTACCCAACTCTTACTGAGGGTTCTCTATGTGTCAGGCACTAAGCTGGGTGCCTGACAGAGTGGTCCCCGCCTTTTCTACCTGCTAAGAGGGAGAGGAGGGCAGGGCACGGATTGGGGGAAGAGGTGTAGGTGGCTCTGTAAGCACTGGTAGGATAAATTGACAAGTTACAGGCCAGTTTACTTCCCAGATATTCCCGATGGAGGGGGTAGTAATGAACAGTGAAATGCTCCATAGCTGGACCAGAGTGACAGTCTGTTTGCAGGAGGTGCTGGCGGCTGCTTCCAAAACAGACTCGAGTGTTGTGTTCTAAAACAGAGATCTTGTCAGTTTCTCTCCGGTCAAGTTAAACCCAGAGCTGTCCCTTAAAATATTGACCCAGTCAGTGTTTTACCCACTTCACTTCTTCTCAGAGTGGAAGTTTACAGAGAGTTCTTTGTAGTTAACAAGGAGAGAGTGAGAAGAAAAAAGCCAGCAATACATTGTCTGCCCTAAAATGTGCAGCATCTCACTGCTAGTCATCCTAGCGGGCTGATTCTTCAGAACTGCTTATTAGTTTTCATTTAGGGCTGAATTATTTTAATGTCACTCACAGTGCTTCATAATCCTCTTTCGGTCACCAGAAGACATCTCTAGCCAGAGCAGGATCTGATCCTGTTCTCAGAATAAAGGTTGTGTTCTACTCCATCACTTTCCTAGCTGGCTTCCTTTACTTGCCAACACAGTTTCAAAATGTTTCTGTTAGTTTACTGATGCAAGGCTGTAATGGGAGAGGCTCTGTGCTTTACAATCAAACTCTCCATTAATTTATGTAAAATTCTTGTAACATAGTGAATAATCATCAGAAGTGTTTTGCTTTCCATTTTTTCTTTTCCTTCACTGTATTTTTTTTTTAATAGGCTGTGGGACACATTGCAGCAAATATTTCACACAGGAGTTTGTGCCACCAGAATAATTAATGTCAAAAAGTTATGTGAAGGTCTTGCTGTATTAAGTAAACTAGCCCTTGCAGAAAATGGAAAGATAAATGGTGGGAGAATTGAGAAGAAAGCTGCTGTAAAAATGACGTAAGATTTAAGACATATAAACTGTGGGAAAAGAACCCACATATTTTTATCTTTGCTTAGAAAGGTTACTATTTTTCCAAGACAGTAACAGAATAATAACATCCTCAGTTAGCAAATAATTGCACAACTGTGTGATCAGATGCTTATAGAGGTTGCAAGGAAAAAAAAAAAGCAACATGGAACTGTGCTTTGCCCAGCTTTTGTTTGCTGCCCTTCTAGTGATTAGATTCTGTCAATCAAAGACTGTTTTTTATATAAAAAGCCATTAGGAGTTAGATCTTCAGTACTTCTGAAGGGCAACCAAACTTGAAGGCAGCTAGAGATAGCAGTTACTCTGTGGCTAACATTATCATGGGGGTGAATTATAGGTATTGGCATTTAGCTTTGTAAACTGTGCTTACCTAGGGATTTTAATAAACCACGGATTGAAGTTTTATGTTTTCCCTTCCTAAGAACATCTAGTGTTTTTACACTGAGGCTTTATTTGTTGTTCATATGGCTTCATCAAATTGAAATTCATAGGGTAGAGGTACAAGGACTGGAAATAGATATATTCCAACCAGTGGAGTAAGATTGGTTTTTAAGTCAATATCTGCCAAGAAAAAAAAGCTCCTAAGGACCCTTTGTGTTCCTTTAAATAAAGAGCTCTTTTTCTCCAGGCTTCAAATAAACTTTTATCTTCCCCAAGTTGCTTGTGAGATCTTCAATGCATCTATCTAATGAGGACCATGCTAGTGATACAATAGGTTGACTCAGAAAGTTCAGGAGTGTCCAGGCTTGTTACATAACATCCCAGCTGGGGGAGACCTGGCAGACCATATGGGCTACACTTCCTTCCTCTCCTCGTGCATTTCCAAGCCCCCACCCCTGTCCTGCTTTGTTCACAGTTCTCTGCCATCTGTGGCAGGAACCTCTGTTGAATATTCTGACCTCAATCTATGGGTATTGCTCCCAGGATGTCACTGCAAAGTCTGTTCACAGAAGAGGTGGCAGGAAGGCCTGCACTGCAGAGCTGAGGACTGAATGGCTGAACTGGTGAAGAGAGTAGCCCTGAGTCCACTTTCCTCCATCAGTTCTTGCCTGGACCACTAGAACGGTCTCCTAGCCTGCACCCTTCAGTGGACCCCATGTGGCAGCTAGAATGCGGTTTTTGATCTGAACATACTGCCTCTCCCACCCTCCCCATTAGTTTTACCTCTTCAGTGCCTTCAGATTCTCTTAAGACGAAGACAGAACCTGGCCACAGTCTTATTCCTGACCCATTTCACCCCATATCTAGGCCCCCCTTGTTCTCTAGGCTCCAGCGACTTGGCCTTCTCAAAGTTTTACTTCTGTCTTACCAAAGGACCTTTTGATATGAAATTCCCTTTACACAAAAGCCTCTGCCTGTAACCTTCACCTTTACTTATTCTCAAGCAGGATATCCCAACTCATTCTTCATTTCTCAGGGGAGTCTCCCCAACTAGGTCATTACCCTGTTCTGTACTCCTTCATGGCACTAGGTACCTCTCCTTTCAAACATTTACTATGCTTGTAGCTTTACATTGGTTCCTGTACTATTTGATCAATATCTGTCTCTCCCTAGTAGCTGGTAAGCTTCATGTAGGCAGGGGCCACTTCTGTTTGGACTCATCATTTCATCTCTAGTGCGTAGCATAGTGCCTGATGATAAATCTAAGTTAAAACAGGGGAAGGACAAGAGAATGAGAAAGAGTGGTAGGGATAGAGCATGTGCACATACACAAAAGAGAGAGAGGGAAGTGAGGAGGGAGGGAGGAAGGGAGGTAGAGAGAGACATAGAGACACAGAGAGAGAGAGAGACAAAGAGAAAAATGGGCAGTTCACTCTCCTGTAGCTTGAAGAGAGTGATGAAATGGCTCTCCATTTATGCTTTGAATACTACATTTCACTGAGTCTAAGATACAAAATTGTATGATACATGATTACTTTCTTTATCACAAAGGAAGAACAAACACTGCCCATTAAACTATGAGATACTATTGATTGTAAAATGTCTCCCAATTTTTAGACATCAAAATTTCAGATGGCAAAATGTGAAAAGATGAGCGTCTTAGAATTGATGCACATTAGAGTTGGATTACATTAAATCTAGGGGAAGTGAGCTCAATCAATAGTCACATGGATGTGGGTTGAAGAATGATGGCCTTGAGGATTAATGCTACTGCCCACCAATGTTGAATATCAGAATGCCACTGCTGACCTCAGCAATGTTTTTTCCTTTTTTTTTTTCTGTAATGTGACACAGATTAGGCTACATCTAGTCACACAGGTATGCCTTGCTCATCTAGTGAGAAGTAGCATTTGAGTTTCAGGTGGTTGGGATTATGAGGGGCAGTCTTCAGTATGGCAAGAGGAAGACATCATGGCTATCAGTGGACTAACCAACGGACTAGCAAGTTACAGACAGTACAGAGTGTAGTCCAGAGAGGTGCCCAAGCATATCTTTTCCCTAAACGCCTAAAGCATAGCATAGTTAGGCATCTTTCTGTGATTGTTTTGGCACCAGGCTACTCTGAAGAGGAGTAACGGATTAACAGTGGTTTCAATCAGTATTTAGGGGTAAACCTATAAAGTTGCAAAGCCATCGCTCTTGTTGTCCAGCTGGAGAAGGAAGACTAACTGGTCAAGAGTCAAGAGTCTTCATTCTGGTCCTGAGTCTATAACTAGCTGAGTGACTATGTCACCCCTGTGAGCTTCAGTGAGATTACATGTCTCCAAGACTTTTCCGATCCCCACTTTTAATCTGAGTCCCCCTTCCCATATGTTAATGAAATTGTAAGATTTCTAGGCTTTGTGTAAGTATGCACTCCTCCCATTGATTCCTCTCCATCTTTCTCTTTAACCAATCAACATGTTTTCAGTGCCAGTTACTATGCCATAGTGATGTCTTCTGCCCTTCTCCGCTTCTGTTGCATGTTTTCCTCATTTCCGGTATTTGTCCTCTTCATAGGTTTGACCCTGTGTCCTTCCCACCAGTTTATGTGTAGGACCTAAAATCCAGAAACCTCCAATTTTATCTAGAAATGAAAATGTGAACAGTATGACACTTAACACTGCCCTCCTGGTCCCCATGATCTTAAGGGCCATAGACATAAACTATGAAAAGGCTGTATCTGACAGGATCTGTAGGGATTGTCTTAGCTAATTGTCTCATTTAACAGAAGAATTGAGGGGGATGAATTACCAAAGGTTACCCAGAGCTGGTTCTGGTAGACTCAGGACATGATTCTCCATCACATGTGTTCTCCATATACCAAGCTGACTTCATTCTTAACAATACCGAGCACAATAGTTTCCTGTACCCTATTTTAAGTGTCTATTTACTTTGCCTTCTGAGTTTTGCAAACCTGTTTTGAAAAAGAATATCTTTTTTTCAAAAGCTCTTCTTTTATTTCACATTTAAAGAATGTGAATATGAATTCCTTTATAAGTTTAGCGCTTATAATTTTCTTTAAATCACAACTTCAAAATGCTTCGTTGCTGCGTTTTGAATTTAAATCTTTTTTCTTAGGAATAACCTGGGGACTCAGGACATTTCTTCATGATCCTATCTTAAAGATTCTCATTCCCCTGAAGACTTCATCTCTGTTTGTGACTAGATTGTCTTAGCTCGGGCTGCTGTAACAAAAATATCATAGACTGGGTGGTTACAACAGCAAACATTTATTTCTTACAGTTTTGAAGACTGGGAAGTTCAAGTCAAGGTGCTGGCAGATTCAGTGTCTGATGAGGGCCTGCTTCCTAGTTCATGGTGGAAGGGCAAGGGAACTCTCTTGGGTCTCTTTTATAAGGGCACTAATCCCATTCATGAGGGCTCCGTCCTTATGACCTAATCACTTCCCAAAGTCCCCAATGCCAAATAGTATCACATTGGTGATGAGGATTCTGTATATGAATTTTGAGAGACACAAAAATTCGGTCAGTAGCACAGATGGAGTCTTTCTAAGTCATGAATGCTGTTGGAAAGTCCTCAGGGAGATAAGGGTGGGCAAGCTGTACTGTGACGAACATTTCTTATATACCTCCTATGTGCCTTACCAAAATGACCTCATTTTAACCCTCCCAACAATCTGCTGTCAATGTGACTTTCACTTTACAGACAAAGAAACTGAGGCCCAGAGAGGTAAAACATAATGGATTGGCAAGTCACTCAGTGAGAGGTGGAACCAGGATTCAAACACAAACCTATCTCTTTATGAAGCCTGGTGTTCTTCTAGTAGTTTGTCTTTGCAGATCCAAGAACTTCAATTTTTCATAATGTGTGGCTAGTGTGGTTCTTGAGCTGTTGATTTAATTTTTTATCTTACTGAAGACCAGTATCACAATCAGTGATTTCCCTAGAGCTTTATAAACCATCCCTTTCCTTTTTTTGTCTTATATGAACATCCCTGGGAATTTGTCATCAACAGGCAGGACTTTAGAGGTGAACTCTACCTTGGGTTAATGGTTCAAAGTTACTACCAAAACTAAAGGGAGTTATGGTTTTCTCAGGGTATATGCCCAGGAGTGGGATTACTGGGTCATATGGTAGTTCTACTTTTAGTTTTTTAAGATGAACCTATTTCCAGGGCAGGAATAGAGATACAGACGTAGAGAATGGACATGTGGAGACAGGGCAGGGGGGAGGGTGGGATGAATTGGGAGATTAAGATTGACATAAATACACTACCATGTGTAAAATAGATAGCTAGTGGGAACCTGCTATAAAGCACAGGAAGCTCAGCTCAGTGCTCTGTGATGACCCCAGATGGGTGGGATAGGGGTGGGTGGGAGGTAGGTCCAAGAGGGAGGGGATATATGTATACATATAGCTGATTCACTTCATTGTACAGCAGAAACTAACACAATATTGTAAAGCAGTTATACTCCAATATAACAGTGAAGTAAGTCAGAAAGAGAGAAACAAATATTATATATTAATGCATATATGTGGAATCTGAAAAAATAGGTACAATCTTATTTACAAAGCAGAAATAGAGACATAGACGTAGAGAACAAATGTATGGATACCAAGGGGCAAAGAGTGGCGATGGGATGAATTGGGAGAATTGGGATTGACGTATATATACTACTGATACTATGTATAAAATAGGTAACTAATGAGAACCTAAAACAAAAACCAGCAAACAAAAAAACCAAAAGGGAGATTGGCAGATGAAATTGATCGGTTTGAATTTAGCTGTGGGGCATGACTTGACTACTCCTTTGTTGTGGAAAATCACCAGTTGTGTTTTAATCACCCCAACTGATCTGGTTCTTGATCCCTAAAGTCATAAGGTGTTGACTCTTCTCAATGCAGAGGCTGCATTCCTGTCTCTCAGCTCACTCATTCTACTTCTTGGGGTTCTTCTTTGTAAAGAAGTATCATTTCCCCTCTGTTCAATTTGGAATGCTTAGGTGACAGAATTCTGAAATTCTGAACACCTGAGACTTGCCTGTGTTAGGTGTGAGCTTTCTCAAGCTGCAGTAGCAACACAGGTGGCTTGAATTCCAATGACGACCCGACCCATTGAGGCCCAACATCAGTTTCATCTTTGCCACTGTTTCAGAGATCTATCACTCTGGGTTTTAGAACATGGACAAACCATATACTTTTGGCTAGTGCCAGAGTTTAAGACATTCTCTGAAAAAAATCACTGCATTATTATTTTTGAAGATTATGATGCTGTTTGTATAACGACAGCCACTGCTTCCATTTGGATTTCTCCTTAACATTTTTTTAAAGGAATTTATGTATGTTGTTTCAATCCTACATTCCATTCTTCACAGTGCAGCCAGTCATCTTAAAAAAACAGGACATCAGTGTGATCATATCACATCCTTAACTTAAAATCACTTCCTGTTGCCATCAAAACAAAGGCCAAATTCCTTTCCATGGTTTAAAGGTTCCTACAGGAGCTGACCCCTGCCTACCTCTTTATCTCCTGCTGACTCAGTTGTGCACTCTTTGGTCTTTTTCTTATTCTTGGGATTCATTTTTGCTTCAGGGTCTTTGGCCTTGCTGTTTGCCATGCCTAGAATGCTTTTGGTGAAGATGTCTGTGTGGCTGTCTCCTTGATGCCTGAAATAGGTGTCAGCTAATTAATCCTCACAGCCTGGGTGATTCTCATGGACGTTTACTATTTCAAAGCCCACCCTCCCACCCTCTTCCTCACTCAGAACTTCTTTGACTGCATATTTTTTCTATTTTAATTCTGTTCTTCCATCTACTGGATATCTGTGTTAGGTCTTATGTACCATTGAAAATATATTCAACTTAGTTCCCAGAGGTTGAAGTAGCATATCTTTGATTTTTCTGTGATTTTCCCCTTCGGTGCCGTTCACTAGAGGGTAAGAAGGTAAGATATTTGACAGCTTAGTGGAAAGAGTATTGGATTCTGAGTTCAGGGGTTTGTGTTCTAGATTGGCCGACTTGAAAACCAGCTGTGTGGGTGTAGGTAACACATCCACCTCTCTGGGTCTTAGAGTTTCCTTCTGGAAGATGAGATGCTTTTGACTCCATCTCATTCTTTTTATTCATGGACATAGCTTTCAAACATGACTCTGATTTTTTGTGTGATCATAAAAATGGATTTCTCTGTGGTAATCAAGAGACGATCAGAGTAAATAAATCCAACAAGATTGAAATGAACACCGCTGTCCGTTTCAAATTATTTCTGTGTTTTGGGAAGGATTTAAGACCCCACGAGGTGGACTCAGTTCCATATAATGAAGGTCCATATTCTTCCTGTAATTATGTTTAGGGTGTCGGGCTGCAATAAATCACAGCAACAAAAAATGGGACATTTGTAGGTATGTGTGGAATGCCTGGTAGCTGGAGCCAAACTGTGAGATGATAGCATATAATGAAGGACACTAAGAGGTACATTTTCTAGTCCTTTATCTTGACGTTTCTATGGAGAGCTTGCCAATTCAATATCGCATCTAGTTCTTTTTGTTTGTGTTTTTGTGGAAAACAAAGCTAGGAAAATATTGTCATGATGGTTAAAAGTAAAAAAGAATAGCAGTGTGCCCTTTTGAGAACCACAATTAATGCTGGGATTATGCCAGGATCTCTTGCTTGATTTTTTTTGTAAAACCCTTTCCACTGTCTCAATTGCAAGGAGATCAGTGACTTCTGCTCTCTGGAAATGACGAATCAGGTCAAACTGAGTTTCTAAAGTATAAAAGTATGTTCCAAATTTCTAGACACTCTCAGAAGTGTGTGTCTTTCTCTTTTTTTTTTTTTTTTTTTTTGGTGGTTGTTGTTTTTATCATCCAGTTTGTGTGAAACTGAACAACTAAATACCAGACCACATTGCATGACTCTCTTCCTGATGGTCATGATGTCTGGCTGATGGTGTGACCCCCCCCGCTTCACTTCTTGGTATGTTTTGTGATAGATGTAGGATTTGGCAGGTGATATCTTCTACTTCATGAACTAATAGATTCATTTTACCTCTTCGGATACTTGAAGAACGTCTGTTTCGGTGCCACACTCTAATTAAAGGCGGGTACCCAGCTGTAGGAGTCTACAGTTCTTCAACGGCTTTTCTCGTGTTGTCACAAGGAGTTAGCTCTCTCTGAAGACAGGCTGAGTTTGCAGCCTTGATGGAGATTACCGTAATTACCAGTGATCAGTGTTTAGTGCCTTTCCATCCAAACCCACCTTTGGCTCTTTACAAGACAGTACTTAGAAGGAAAAAAAATATCAGATCTCAGCTTGACAGTGAGCTTGATTTAGTTTATAAGAAAACTGATTCTGGTCTGGCTTTTGAAATATACCCAGGCTCAAAAATGCACTGAGTGTGCTCTAGGATGCCGGTTGTTAGATTGTTACTATATTCTTACACAATGGATCGCGTTCCTCTTGAAGATATACCATGTTCTCACTTAAAAAAAACTACCTGGAGAGAAAAATTGTTTGATTTCTCCCTCTCTGCTTCTTGGAAGGGCAACGTATATAGTTCAGTAGGAGAGTTTGTGATTGGTGCAAGCTTTAGCTAAACCCTCAGGGTACTGCAGAGATCCAACATGGGAAAAATAAAAGTCCATCTTGGAGAGATAAATTATTTCCCCTACTCCCAGTAATTAATAGTGTATTACAACAAAGGGAATCATGAAAACGTGAAGGTGTGTTTTTTCAAGTCACATTTATCAAACGTGGTAAAGTAATCCCGAGCCCTATTAGTTCCTGTGTACTTTTAACATGATATATGGATTTTCCTTTTCAATTGTTCAAATGTGAAAATATTTTAAAAAGAAAAACATGCCTTTATTGCCATTTTAAAAAATATTGAAGGGGATAAAAAGGAAAGTGTAATAAGAACGGTATGTTTTTATGTCAAAAGTAACCTTTCTGTGGTACTCTTTAGATGAATATTGGGAAAGGAAGGGAAAGATAAGTAGTTCCCTTATTCATCTTTGTCCAAAACCTATTTTACTCACAGCTGGTTGTTGGCATTGTGTGATGATGTGACACAGTACCAGAAGATCAGATTATCAGAGAAGAAGGAGATTCCCAATTTAATAGTTACTCACCAAAATTTCCCCCTTATCTCTACATCACAGAAAAATAAGTAGTTGTTAAATTTCAAATCCTGCAGTCTTTCTGATTTATCATAAACTGTGGATGCACTTAGCTGCCTAGCGTCAGGGAATCCAATAAGTCCTGTCACATAAGAAGAAAAGAAAATATCCCACCGGATAATGGTTTACTGCTCCCCCACAGTGATTTATTTCTGTCACAAGACTTAATTTTATCATGAGGCAGATGCCTCTGTCTGTATCAATGTATTCGTTTCTACATTCATCTGCTTCATTAAAAAAAAAAGCACCTGCTGCATTTGGGGGATGTATTTGGCTTCTTTATTCTATGCGTCGATGACCCGATTACGTGCTACTTCATCACATCTTTCATTTCTCCTTTTTTATGATTTGAAAATCCTTAGCTGTTTTATCAAGTGAGTCTGATGTGAAGGGGTGACACGACAGATGAAATTGTACGGGGTAACCGTTACAGCGACAGAAGGTGTCAACATCTGAGCTCTCTGGTACTAAGTCTCTGAGATTCATGTCAGAGGGAATAAGTAGAGCTTACCGGGGTTATCAGGTGATACCTGGGATGAAACGGTGACAGCCTCTGTTATGAATTAATTTTGTTGGCCTACATGTGGAAGATGTTGCCTTTTACAAAAGGTGCCAGGGAGACTTCAAAATATATGTAAAAGAAAAAAGAAGGGGAAAAGAAGGGAGAAGGGAAAGAAAAGAATAAAGCAGGGAAGGGAGGGGGGAAGGAATGAGGAAGGGAGGGAAGAAGGAAGAAAGCAAGGAAGAAATGAACTTAAAAAAAGAAAGCGCATCATTTTTATTTGGTCTGAGTTACCACACCTCGCCGCAGAATGTTTTAACGACGTGCTTGTGTCTCATCAAGTCGACCCTCCCTCCAATCTGCCACTTAATATAGATTCTGCACCTCTGAATAATCATCCCGGTTCTTGGGGCAGCTGAGGTCTACAGGTTGGAATTCTTCGCCAACTGTCATCATTCCAGAGGAGCAGCTACATCTGCCTCGCCACACTGCTCGTTTTTGGTTTTTGCAGTCTCTCTCCGTGACAGACTGCCTTTTCCCTCTAGTGCAAGGAGGTCCCTGGGAGAGATTGTCAGATAGCTGAACTGTTCAATAAGCTTAGGATAGCTGCCCTTCCATTTTGACATTATGCCCAAAGGACTGTCCTGTTGTCAGCTGCCAATGACAAGTGACAAGACAAACTGGGACTTCTAGGAAGTTTCGAAAAATCCCTTCTTTACCTTCTTATGCCTTCTTTCCATTCCTGTTTCCTCACTGGATTCTGGATTTCCCTCAAAAACAAATCAGCCCAGACCATTCACTCTCTTTTTTTTTTTTTTTTTTTTGCATCAAAGAGGACACAGAGGTTAAGGTGGTGATGCTGAGTTTCCCAGATTTGCATTTTAGTGGAATCGCTGCAAGAAAGCTAATAGACAGGAAAGGAGACCAAGTTAATGACAATTCTCTAAACAGCTGTTGTACGATTCAGCTTCACTACTTCAGTTAATTAATCAGCACCTTGCTGGCAACTCTGGGGGAGAGACTCGTTACATACTGGTAGCAAACAGACAATGCTTTCATATCAAATATGTTCAACAACATCTAATACAGCGATAACTTCCACAGAAGAGGGTAGGGAATAGCGTGGCTTATAAAGGCACTCAGGAAGAGGCCCTTGGTATTCTTGTAGATATACACTTGCTAGAAGTGCTACATATGCTGTTTTCTTTGTTGTCTGTAACCAGCCCAAATAAAACATGGGCAAAATAATCTCCAGGGTTCCCTGTTCTCATGCATGCCTCTTTTTATTGTAATAAATAAATATGTATTCATAGGTTGATAGCAACGTTCATGATACATAATAAATCGAGCATCTTCATTTCTGATTTTAGTCGCGGTATTTCATTTAGAATTTTAATCGTTGAAATAGTCCTTAAACTTGACAACAACTGAGGGAGATCAAAACATTCAAATATAGGCCACTCACCAAGCTACCACAGCATTTAGTATGAGAGATATTGACTCTCAAGTTTCTCTCTGACTTTTTATATTCTGAAGGGAAGCAACCTCTTGTTCTCACTAGGAAGTCAATAGAGCCATACATATTTTATGAATGATAATGCACAAAAACCTTAAACAGACAAAATAATATCTGTATCTGGCCAATGTACTCTGCATTGTCTTACTCTTCCAAAATTGCTCTCAGTAAAATTGGCAGTGAGTTTAGTAAAAGTTGTGTTATTCTAAGTTTCCTGCTATCACATGGCCTTCCCATTGATTAATTAAGAGGATATCAGTTTGCATAGTTCTTACTTTACTTTCTCTTTGTTACTTCATGTCTTTACCATATCATTATACAGAAATCATGTAGAAATATGACGGCTAAAAAAAATGCCTTCAAATGATACATAACTTTTACAGTTAAATTAAAATTTTTCATTATTGATATAATGAGAAAGATAGTACTGATCACAATCAACAAGTACATTAATTGCTACATAAATCTTAAAAATACACATGTATGCATTTGTTTCTTATATCATTTTCCATTTTTAGGAATAAAATAGCGAGGTAGAAATTGTCTTATGTGTGTAAAGACTGTCATGCTTTGGAAATGCCCTTTGAATTTCCTTCTCTGATATTCTCCCAAGTAAAATTCAGCCTTGGGTTTCCTGTCCACCTGCCAGGGGTCAGATGGAGAACTTCACACCAAGGACTTGAGGTTGTATTAACCAATTCATTGGGACGATTTATCTGGTTGGCGGCCTGTATGTACTGATGGAGAAAATTATAACTTTAGTTCTTTAATGAATCCCACATTATAGCAGAAGAATATCATTGAGTCCATAATACTCCAGGGAACTATAAAGAGAAATGTCCCTTTTAAGTTAGCTTTATGGCACTGAAGCTTTATGTATTTACTTACAAGTTCAATGTTAACTCAAAGTGTGATTCTTGAACCATCTCTGTTGTCGACGACAACACCGCTTATACAAAAGGTTGTCTTGGCAGTTATTAATGGTGAGTCTCTTTGAAAAACAGTTCCCACCTGCTATGGTTGCTTTTGCTACAGAGAGAGTAGGATGGTTTGTTAATCCTAGGTAATCTAGGGTACAAACTTTAGATAAGAAAGGACTTTTGCCTAATCCAACTTCTCAAAGTGTGATTTACCTTTAGATTTGATCTACAGATAGATTTTCTAACTTTATTTTTCCAAATCATTGGTTCTTGAGTTGTGAATCATTTAGAATAGAAGCTAGGTGAAATTTACTAGGGAAAGAGGTGGTGGCAGAGTGGTGGCTTGGTGGTCACTCAACTTTGGTGGGTCTCAGGGTATTTGAGAATTGTTTCAAGGCCTCTTTATAAACTCATTTGTGTACTCAAAGCTTACCAAAGATGGCAGGTATGGCACATGTCCTACCATGATCCTTCTGACACCTATAGCAGACATCAGTAATGGATCACAGCATTTTTCCTATTAAGCCCATAGATAGCCTTGGAGTCTTTGTGAACATGGAGCTCCAGGAACCCAACTACCACTCATTGATCAAAGCTGGCACATGAGATGAAATTTATTTATTGCCCTTGGTCTAGACCAGGGGTTGGCAAACTATAACTCATGGGCCAAATATGGCTGGCCACCTATTTTGGAAAATGAAGTTTTATTGGGATACAGCCATGTTCATTCATTTACATGTTGTCTATGGCTGTTTTCATGCTACAATGGCAGAGTTGAATAGTGGTGATAGAGACTGTATGGCTGTCAGAGTCTAAAAGTATTTACCCTTTGGCCCTTTACAGAAAATTTTGTTGACCTCCAGCCCAGGTCTTTATAGGTTTCCTGTGTCTAGGCTCTCCTTGTTTTGCAGAAATAGAACATGTTAAGAAGTTTCTCAGGGGAAACACGGTGGGAGAGAGGGATGGAGGGAGGGAAGATAGGAAGAATGGAGCAGAGGGGGAAGCCTAGTGTCCAGCCAAGCTTCGTGAGCTGATCTCTAGGTATTGAGCAGGTCTAAGTGGCACTTAGAATGAGAAGCAGTGAACTTGCTTCATGAGGAAGCCTATCCTGCAGTTCTGAGTGGGAAATCCTTTTTGACTGATACAGGTTAAGACCAATAAATAGGAGGACTCTTCTCTTCTGTGGAAGCTGAACTATAGCGGAAAGATCTTAGGTTTTCCCATCATCATACCTGAGTTGGAGTCGTGACCACTGCTCACTTCCTGGGTGACATTGGGC
This sequence comes from Phocoena sinus, assembly GCF_008692025.1. Classification (NCBI taxonomy): domain Eukaryota; kingdom Metazoa; phylum Chordata; class Mammalia; order Artiodactyla; family Phocoenidae; genus Phocoena; species Phocoena sinus. The sequence continues at coordinate 51,505,060 of NC_045767.1, read as the reverse complement.
TTTGCATAATGAATGGGGAAATACTTACCTCTTCAGGTTGTTACATGGTATAACACATGAAAAGTACTGGTAAAAGGTATGGGTACAATCATTGTTCATCTCCATCACCTCCATTTCATCAAAGGTAGAAAATGCTATCATAGCTGTGAAAGTGCTTATAAATACAATGTCTGAGCAAACTGTGCACAGTTCTCTTGCTTTTTCTTTATTTTTTCTTTATTTGTTGTTTTTGGCTGCGTTGGGTCTTAGTTGCAACATGCGGGATCCTCGTTGAGGCTTATGGGATCTTTCGCTGCAGAGCAGGTTCTTCACTGCGGCGCGCAGGCTTCTCTTTAGTTGTGGCATGCAGGGTTTTCTCTCTCTAGTTGTGGTGCGTGGGCTCCAGAGCACATGGGCTTTGTAGTTTGTGGCACGTGGGCTCTCTTCTTGAGGCACGTGAGCTCAGTAGTTGTGGCGCGTGGGCTTAGTTGCCCCACGGCATGTGGGATCTTAGTTCCCCAACCAGGGATCGAACCCGCGTCCCCTTCATTGGAAGGCGGATTCTTTACCACTGGACCACCAGGGAAGTCCCAGTTCTCTTGCTTTGTCATGCAGATATAAGTCCTGCTGAGGATGAGAAGCACATACTTTCTCCTTAGCATCTCTGAGAGTTTCTAGACTTATATTCTTTCTCGCCTTTGAGGATCTTCTGGATTTGGCCCAAAGTCAGGTTCCCTTTGGAAGGCTGACTAGAATTTACCTCACCGTTTAAAGTGTTCTCTGTTGCTGAAAGGGATTGTTCATTGTTTCATTCAGCTAATCAATGAACATGTGAAAGTGAAAATGACTCAGTAGATGACAATTAGGATGATGAGGGAAGGGGTAGGGCCATGGCGATGCTCCAGGAGGGTCTGGCTCCTTCCCTGGAAAGTCACTTCCCCACAGAAGGGACTCTTTAGCCAAATCTTGAGTGATACATAGAATGTTTAGAATGCAGAGGAGGCGTAGGGTGAGGGTTCCAGACCCGTGGACAGTAAGGTGAAAAAAGTCGAAATTAAAGTGAGAGGACCTTTGTGCAGTTGGGTGCTGCTGGAGGGTGCTGGGAAGGTAGTGGAGCTGAGGGAATTAAATTTTCTCTGCCATCTCACAGAGGACCACTGAGCAGGGCGGTCATATCATCAAATGGTGAACAGGTCTTTGAAAGAGCATAGTATTTTGGAGGTCAGAGAGGTTCTGTAAACTGAAATACGATACTTGCAAGGAGAATAAGCCCATGGCAAGATGGACACATCTAAGCAAGGGATGTGTGTGTGTGAGTGTGTGTGTGTCTCTTTTTCATGGAGTCAATCTACATGACTTTCCCACGTTATTTTCTATCGTGGAAGCCCAGGATGCAGATAGGACCCGTGAGAACCTGCCATTCCTCGTCTGGGTACTGTACTACTCTGCAGACTTTGCTCAGACCTAAGGAGTTTTAATATAATCAGTACCATTGGGAGTTTTAAACTGGAACCTGTCACAGAAAGAGATTGATTATACAACCATGATTTAGACTCACACTAAATTATATTAAACTGCTAATGTAGGTAGGGCACGATCAATTTTGAACACGCTCTTGTAAATGTGAGTTTCTTTTAGGCCAGCCATCCTTCATGGAGGGAACTGGTAAACATTTTCAGTCTGGGCTGGTCAGGCTCATTCTTGCTCTGGTGATTGTTGCTTCTAAGCGTCATCTGCTTTATATGTTGCAATGACCAAATCCATTCCTTGGTAGTATCTGGTCACTGTCACTTCTGATCGCACTCATCTGTGGCTGCCCTTCTTGCAAAGCCTTTCCAACTTCCTTTCTTATCCTATCATCTTCTTTCTTGTATTTCATGCATTGAAAAATGTGTTTCTTTCTCTTGCCTCCTTCTGGATTGCCGCTGCTTCCCTGGTCTTGAGGGAGTGGGGCACGTGGGAAAGAATGCCGCTTTGAATTCTGACAAACTTGAGGTGGAAACCTGGAGGTGTCACTTAGTATCTTTGTGACTTCGGAAAGAGTTTGCTTAAGTTCTCACATCTTCCATTCCTTCATCTGTAAAAATGAAATTACTAGTACCTACCTCATAGATCGTTGTCAGGTTTCGATTAGACCTGAGGAATGTACCTATAGCATTGTGCTTCCTGCAATTTACATGCCTAGAAAATGATGGCTATAGGGCTTTATTAGTAGCGGTATTTTTCTCACTTCCCTTCTCTGCCCAATCTGGGTGAGTGTTTATTTCATAAGGAAAGACCAACTTCCCTACAGATCACTTCTCTCCTCAACCCCCTGGAAGACTTTCACCCCAGGAAACAAAACAGCCTTTTTCTATAGTACTTTCTGACTGGTATACTTTAAAGTCTTTCTGCTGAATCTTCCAGGCAGGATCAAAAGAACTCTGTACTCCTGGAGCTTCAGAACGTTTTAAACCTGCTCAGGAGCCTTTAACTGGTGACTGCCTACACACAGGGATTACATAGATGGGGGCGGGATGGGTTTAAGCCGAGACAGAGTGAAAATAGCCAGTATGAAGAGTGTTTGTCAGGAAATGAGATGACCAGGGTTCTAAACCTCAGCTTATTACTAGCTCACAGCGTGGGTATCTGAACAGACTGAGATATTTTACCTTCAATTCACATTACCTGGAAACTCCTGCTCTCAGGAGAAATTGTCAAACACAGATGACAATCTTTTAAATTTTGAAGTCCCTTTAGGAAGGAAGAAGTGTCCAGTGGATTGTTTTAAGCCCCTAGGATACTACTGAAAAAATTACTCTTAAATTATTTTAGATGCTGAGTTTTAGGTACTCCTAGGTACTGAATGGCATCCTAGTCATTCAGGAAATTATTATGCCTTTGCTGTGCTGTTTACAAAAATCCATTTCTTTCCTTCTCCCCTCTAAATGCTTGCTGACTTTTCAATAACCCAGAGACCACGTAGCCAGGTACTTTTAGCTTAGTAGTCAAGAGCTTAGACTGGGGAGCTTGGTCCAAACCCTGTCTGTAGCCCTGAAAAGGTGTGTGTCCTTGGGTAAGTTATTCACTCTTCTCAAGCCTCAGTTTCAACATCCGTAAAATGAGGCTGATGACAGTAATCCCTGGCTTGTAGAGGTAAACTAGGATCAGAATATATAAGCAGCTAAAGCAGGTAGAACATGGTTAGTTTCCAACACGCTACCCCAAATGTGAATCTACATTTTGACCATCACTCCTTCATGGAGGAAGTTGGCAAACATTTTTTGACTGGGGATCATTTGATATCAGTGTTTCATTCCTGCTGTATTGGTCCAGTGAACTTTCTCCTCTGTCCCCATTTGTTATATGCTCTATACATTGCGGGGGTTAAGTCTACTGCTTTTGCAGTGACTTGGTGTCTGACAGGATTCAGTGTTGAAGGAAGAAATAATCTGTGTAAAAAAATAATCTGTGGAGAGTTAGCTGGCACATAGAATGTATTCAATAATTGTTAAATACCATCGTTATTCTTACTAAGCTTCTATAGAGTAGAGCTTTTCCTTAGTTATGTTTTATTGGTATCTACACACCATTTGTTTTTTGTTTTGTTTTGCTTTGTTTGTTTATTTGTTTGTTTCAGTGGCCGTTGTTTTTTAAGGCAGGACAGAGTAGGATCAATTCCCTTCAGAGTCTAGGATTAGGGGATGAAGCTAATTTGTCACCTAAAGGAGACACAATTAAACTTAAGCAATCATTTAGGTACCAAGAGACTCTGATTAAAAGCACCTAGGGCTCTTTGAATTTTTCAGAAGGAAAGTGCTGTGTGAATTAAATATTGTTTAATTGAAGGTAGAGGGTGTGCTTTCATTGGCTCTTCAAATGTTGAAAGACTTGGGCTGGAAGGAGCCTCCAGACTTCATTTTGATGCACAAGTGGAGGGCAGGAGCAGTAGAGGGAAGGGGAAGAGCTTAAAATGGAAGCAGGAAAAGCTGCAAAGGGAATTGAAGAGATTTTGATACAAGTGGGTATAAAATTAATGGACTATATCGAGCCTTTCAATCACTCTTTTAAAATGGGAACATGCAGCTTGTCAAAAGGTACGATTAGCAGTCACAAAGCCAGGCATCCTTCATTTAGCAGTGGTTAAAAAGATGGGCCTTGGGGCTTCCCTGGTGGCGCAGTGGTTGAGGATCCGCCTGCCGATGCAGGGGACGCAAGTTCGTGCCCTGGTCCGGGAAGATCCCACATGCCGCGGAGCGGCTGGGCCCGTGAGCCATGGCTGCTGAGCCTGCGCGTCCGGAGCCTGTGCTCCGCAACGGGAGAGGCCACAACAGTGAGAGGCCCGCGTACCGCAAAAAAAAAAAAAAAGATGGGCCTTGGCATCAAACCATACTTGAGTTCAAATTCCAACTCTGCTCTTTTCTGGGTACAACTCCGTAAGCAAGTTGTATAACCTTTCAACTCCCAGTTTTCTGATTATTTTAACAGGAGACATATAATACCTGCTTTATAGGGTTGTTATATGAATTAAATGAAATAATGTATGCAAAACTATGCTTAGAACAATGCCTGGCACACATTAAGAATGGAACATAATAGTAATAATATTACCTGATGGTAATTATAATATTAATAGTAATGCAGTCAGGTGTACTCCTGCCCTCTGTGCTAGCACAACAGCATCAATGGAACTACTAAGAGAATTCTACCTTCCATGTGACAGAAACAAGGAAATATGATTGAAATTTTCCTTTCCAAGGACTTGAAAGAAGGGGGAAAAATCACCAAGCAGTGGTTGATGCAAGAATCATTTATTACATTGTTCAGTGAATGTTATAAAAAGAATACCACAGTAAATTCCCTCAAAAATACAGTGCCTGGAAAACTTTGTTCTGTTAACTACTATGAGAGAAGACTTGCTCGATTCCAGGAGACTCAGCACCAGTGATTTTGCACTCTGCCGTTGTAGCATTCCTTGGTTGAGATTTCTTGCTGTGGTTTTTTCCATCCCTTTTTCTTTGTCTTGGCTTTTGGCCTTTGTTACATGTTAATTTTTTATCTAATTTATTTTTAAAATTTTATTTCATTGAAGTATAGGTGATTTATAATGTTGTGTTAGTTTCTGTTGTACTGCAAAGTGATTCAGTTATACTATTCATTTTCTAGTCTAGTTGCTGAAACTCCTGGATAGGTATAGAGGAGAGAAACAGTGGGTTTCAGAAACCTGAGCTCACATTACTGCTGTCTTTTGTCTGTGGGATGTTTTGAGCAACTGATTTAAGCTCTTCCAGTCTCGATTTTCACATTGGCCAAAGGAGGTGCTTAAAAACACCTTTGTTTCTAAATTTTTTGATGATGGCCATTCTGAAACAAGAAATGCTGGAGAGGGTGTGGAGCAAAGGAAACACTCTTGCACTGCTGGTGGGAATGTGAATTGGTACAGCCACTATGGAGAACAGTATGGAGGTTCCTTAAAAAACTACAAAAGAACTACCATATGACCCAGTAATCCCAATACTGGGCATATACCCTGAGAAAACCATAATTCAAAAAGAGTCATGTACCAAAATGTTCATTGCAGCTCTATTTACAATAGCCAGGACATGGAAGCAACCTAAGTGCCCATCAACAGACGAATGGATAAAGAAGATGTGGCACATATATACAATGGAATATTACTCAGCCATAAAAAGAAACGAAATTGAGTTATTTGTAGTGAGGTGGATGGACCTAGAGACTGTCATACAGAGTGAAGTAAGTCAGAAAGAGAAAAACAAATACTGTATGCTAACACATATATATGGAATCTAAGAAAAAAAATGTCATGAAGAACCTAGGGGTAAGACGGGAATAAAGACACAGACCTACTAGAGAATGGACTTGAGGATATGGGGAGGGGGAAGGGTAAGCTGTGACGAAGTGAGAGAGTGGCATGGACATATACACACTACCAAATGTAAAATAGGTAGCTAGTGGGAAGCAGCCGCATAGCACAGGGAGATCAGCTCGGTGCTTTATGACCACCTAGAGGGGTGGGATAGGGAGGGTGGGAGGGAGGGAGATGCAAGAGGGAAGAGATATGGGGACATATGTATATATATAGCTGATTCACTTTGTTATAAAGCAGAAACTAACACACCATTGTAAAACAATTATACTCCAATAAAGATGTTAAAAAAAAAAATCGAAAAAAACCCACCTTTGCAGGGTTGCTGGGGAGTAAGCCCTGGTGATGTAGATTCAGCTCCCAGAGTAAGGATTTGACTCTTTGTAGGCTCTCGTATGTCACTGCCTCCGCCGCCCAGGTTTCCCTTTCACACGCTCTTTGAAGGTCTTTCTGGGGGGTAGGTCCTGCTCCCTAGATGGGATCAGAGTGGAGGAGGCCCCAGCCCCAAGCGGAAAGCAGCTTTGCCTGCCTTTGTCTGAGTACTTTCTCAGGGTCAGAGGCTTCTCTTACCTGGTTAATTTTTGTTAGTTCCAGGTTAATCAATTGTTTGATTCATTCAACAAATATTTATTAAGCAGCATTGTGTTCAGCACTGGGGGTTACCAAGGTGCAGAAGACATAGTTCCTAAGTTCATAAAACGTTCATTGTCTTGCATTCCTACTCCTCAAGACAACGAAGCAGACCATCTGCCGGCCCACGTCTCTCAATTGGCCTTGACTCTGGAGGAATGGCTTTGATTTCCAGAAAGTGGGGTGGCCCTATCATTTGTAACTGATCTTGGGGGACTGGCCTTGTCCTTCTGGGTCAACAGCATGATTCTGGAGAGCTCTTTTGTTTCTCATTTTAAATGGATCAAAAACTAAATTTAAACAAGCCTCCGGCTTATAAGGATGCTTTGATTGCAGCTGCCAAACTCTCACAGGGTGAGAGTTTAGCTACTTTTATTTTATTTTAGCCTTTCTGGGAGCAGTTTTAGCAACAGATGTCAATTTCCGTATCAGATGGTGATGCTTCTTTCTCTCTCCTACTTGACTTTTTACTTTGTCAGGTGGCCATGGTTGATTTCCCTCAATTACAGGAATTGATCACAATTGTGCCTAAGTCTTCTGCGCTCCTCCTTTCTGTTGATCCTCGGTGAGTTGGTGACACCTGCAGAAGCCCTGCAGGTCAGGACAGCTGATTCCACCTCTGAGCTGGACCTGAGTGCAATAACTCAATTCTCCAGTGATCAGAAAGGCCAAGTGTGTTTCTCAGCGAGAACTTACTCTTCAGGGAGGCTGGCTGAGTTCTGCCTTCAATAAAACAGGAGCTGCGTGTTGTTCTTTATGTTTCTTGAAAGCACATAACAGCTTTCTTATGGATAATGCAGCATCCTAGTAATTACTGTAGGGAAACGATCTATCCTATGTGTATCAGTAGAATACTTCTCGCTACATACAATCTATAGGACACTTAACACTATGGTAAGGCAAGGAAGTGTAATTGCTACATTAATACCTACGAGGTACATAGTATAGGGAATACAGTATTTATATAACATAATTTACTGTTGTTGGTATTATTATTCTGTGCATTCAGAGTACCTGGTAAATTATCAGCAAAGAGGCTCAGTTCTTTTTTATTATTATTATCCACAGGATATATATATCAGAAGTGAACATTAATTGTAGGGACAAATTATTTAAGGAAGCTAATTTAAAAAAATCTTTAACAATTTTTTTGCCTTTTGAAGTGGGGATAATACTTATTAATGTCTTTTAGAATATATGCAATTATTTTCTTTTAAATCATTTTTAATCTTTTTAAGGGATAGTCTGAGAACAAAGGAGTTCATATATCTGGGAGCTCATGAGACGGAGAGTCAGGAAGTTGGAGTCGAGGTCCTATTCTTGCAGCAAATTTTAGTACTCATTTACTCATTCATTCACTCATTCAATATTTAATTCACTAAGTATTTATAGAGCAACTACCATGCTAGGGGTAAAACCAGCAATGAACACGAAAGCAGATAATGCTCCTGTTCTTGTGGAGTTTATGTTCTTAAGTAAGTTACATAACTTCTGTACATTCTGGTTTCTACAATTTATAAAACATATAGAATAGCGTCTTCTACCCCCTAAGTGTCCATCAACAGATGCATGGATAAAGAAGATGTGGTACATATATACAATGGAATATTACTAAGCCAAAAAACGAATGAAATAATGCCATTTGCAGCAACATAGATGGACCTAGAGATTATCATACTAAGTGAAGTAAGTTAGGCAGAGAAAGACAAATATATGACATCACTCATATATGGAATCTAAAAAAATAATGCAAATCAACTTACTTACCAAACAGAAATAGACTCATAGACATAGAAAACAAACTTAGGGTTACCAAAGGGGAAAGGGGAGGGAGAGGGATAAATTCGGAGTATGGGATTAGTAGATACACACTACTATATATAAAATAGATAAACAACAAGGATTTACTGTATAGCACAGGGAACTATATTCAATACCTTGTAATAACCTATAATGGAAAAAAATCTGAAGCTGTACACCTGAAAGTAACACAATATTGTAAATCAACTATAGTTTATTAAATAAAATAAAAAATAATAAAGTAAAAAACAGAAAAAAGAATAGTGTCTTCCACTCTTCTTACCTGTCCCTCTTCCATTCACCCCAATTTCCTTGCAGGATTTTTGTACCTATCAAATGGGATGATATGTAAGAACACTTTAGAGCACAAGTTAAATGAGTAAATCCCACAGTATGGCCTCATGCCACACCTCCCTATTCCCCTCCCCACTTGTACTTAGTTATGAAGGCAAAGCCTACATTTAAAAAAATCTGTCAAGGAAGTGATGCAGTGTCGAACCGCTACAGAAACCATTAATTATTGACATGACCTCTTGTTAACCAAGGATTGAAATATGCATTATTAAAAGAAACTCCACCCCCAATTCTAAAGCCATTAATCTGAAAGTTTAGAATTTACTAGATCTTGTAATGATGGGGCCATTAGAAACACTTTGATAAATACATACTTGCTGGCAACCTTTCCAACCTTGACTTTCTGCATAACCATGTCTGCATCAGCAAATGTTTTTCAACATAAGATTTGTTCCCTAGAGATCAAGGAGTTAGTCTATACATTTTTTTTAGTATGTCTATTTTATATACTAATTTTATATGTATACAAATAAATATATAAACTTATGGTGCAAATTATTTTTATGGTTAGAACTCTGTTTATGTGTTTATATATCTATTCTGCATATACATATATAGAATATGTATGTATATACATATTTATATGAACATACTGTATGTAACTTCCTCTATAAAGAGCAGTAAATATATATATTTACTCCCATATATACTATTGGGATGATTTCTATTATACTAATACAAAACATAAATATAGTCTAAACACATAAGAGAGCAAGAAATGCTATTAATCTTCATCACACTACATTTTTAACATTTGTCTTTCAAAGGTTTGTTTATCTGAGGATAGTTTTTGCATTCGGGTATTCCCAGCAGTGTTGAACACCAGAGCTATTCATTCTGATACTTTTAACAAGTATTTATAGGTAACCTACAAGGTGCTAGTGTTGAGCTGGGAGCTGTGGATACCGTGATAAACAAAACAAGGTTCTACTCTCTTGGGGCCTATAGTTGGGGAGTGGGGAAATGAGTTAAAGAACAGGTGGTTATTACTTAGAAGTGTGATGCTGTGGAAACATATAGAAGAGGCACCTCTCATGGGTGTGGTGGGTGAGGTGGGGTTTAGGAAGTGCTTCCAGGAAGTGGTGACACACTGACACCTACAGGAAGAGAGCTGGGTGGGCGGTGGGAGGGGAGCATGGAGCAGTCTGGGCAGAGTGGGCATGTGCGTTTGGGAAAGCTCAGAGGCAAGGAGTACCATGATGGGCTTAGGGAACCAAAAGTAGCTCTTGAAGGTGGCAATGTAGTTGGGAGGGCAGAATGGTGAGGAATGGGTGTTAACAATATGACTGTTAATAAGCAGGCAACGGTTAGAGTCTGTAGTGAAAGAAATCCCGCTGCTATGAAATCACTTCCTGCGGTCCTTTAGGTGTGGAGGGAATAGTGTGTGTGTTTTCTGTGGCTTAAACGTAGACCTTTCTGAAAAAGAGGGAGGTGGACAAACTCAGTACTCTTAATATTGCTTTCCACAAGTGCTTTTGTGATTCTATGCCTTTGGTTTGATATTTTTGCTCCATGGGCCAGTGTAAGGATGATGCCATTTTGCACCCATCAAATACCTATAATGCATACCATAAGACATGTTATGGGATTTGAGAGTTGAAAGTAGACCTAGGTACCTTGGGGTTTACCTTTACAACCAGTTCTGTGTTCTTCTTGGTAGTAAAATTACTACTGAAATACACTTTAACAACCTGTAATTGCCAAGTTACGTTGGAGAATTTGAAGATAAGAAAGAGAAATAATATTCTTGATGACGTTTGCTATACAACTATACATTTTGTGCTATTCCCTCTATGAGCATATCATTTATGTAGCATGGAGGGTCAATAATGTCTCATTGTTTATGAATACACTCTAGAGAGGTGATACCTTAGGATGGAGAAAACTGGCATGCCTGAGTTTGAATTTTGTTTTTGCTGGATGCTGGGCTACATGACTCAGGGCAAATTTGACTTTTCGCAGCCTCAAGTTCATCATCTGTAAAACGTAGATGATACTACCAACTGTTATTGTGAGATTGAAACAGTGAAATGAGATCATGATTATCAAATGCCTAATATAGTCTGGGTTTCTGTATGTTTTCCTGCAAGAGTTGTCCCTACCTCCTGCAGGGAAATTCAGTTGCTCTGAACTTGTTGAGAAGCTAGGCAGGGCTGTGTCCACTTGGTAAATACTGCCCCGTTACTCTTGCAAGTAGAGTCTTATTAACTATTTCTTTTAACTGAATGTTACCTGGAGTCATATACAAATCATTTTAATCTGAGAACTTGAGTCAAAATGTCATTACGGGGGATTCCCTGGTGGCACAGTGGTTGAGAGTCCGCCTGCCGATGCAGGGGACGTGGGTTCACGCCCCGGTCCAGGAGGATCCCACGTGCCGCGGAGCAGCTGGGCCCGTGAGCCATGGCCGCTGAGCCTGCGCGTCCGGAGCCTGTGCTCCGCAATGGGAGAGGCCACAACAGTGTGAAGCCCGCGTACCGCAAAAAAAAAAAAGTCATTACATTTAGGTTTAATTGATGAAGAATTCCATGAACCAAAGTAAGGGAAAATCTTCTTATTTTTCCCTAGCTAATCTCGATTAAGTATATGTAAATAGTTTAGACTTTTTAACTCTGCTTTAAGGCATTTCAATTAATACTGAGATGCATCCCAGTGAACACTTTACTTTTCCAAATGTTTACTAGATACTCTCTAATTTTCAGGTTGACACAAAGGAGGCCTTTAATACATAGCTCCCTTTGAATAACTCTTCAGAGATTTAAAACCAGAGAGCCGGTTGTTTTAGAACTGGAGAAGGCTTTGGGCAGTGTCTTCTCATTTTACAGACAAGGAAACTGAGGTCTAGAGAGATGAAGCCCAAAGTCACAGGGCTGGACCCTTTGGCATTTACTTGAGGTTTAGTCTCAGAGCTGAGGCTTGTGGGCAGGTCTTCTGATTGCTTGACCAGCACCTTTCAAGTTAGTTTACTATTTTCGACCATCATTTTCTCATTAAAAAATTGGTTACGGTGTGATATATGACATACTTTTGGCATGATTGGCCTTCATAAGAAACAGTCCCAATGAGACCATTCTATTTTTTGGTTGTTGTTCATTAACTCGAAGATAAAGTAGAAAGATTCAGATTTCCTCTGTGCTCTCTGTAATCCCTTGAGCATTATGATTTTATATTTAGTTTTCTTTTAATTCATTCTCAAATTTGAAAACACCTCCTGCACAGGCAATCGTTCAAAATCACCATACTTGCTAGATGTGCATTTACTTCTGCTTGCTACCTGTTTAGCCAAAATATTTGCTTTTAAAAAAGCTAAGCATCAATGTCTACAGTTCAGGAATGGTCAGCAGGAAGAATTGCAGGGATGGATCTAATTTTCCTGTTTTTTCCTGCTTTGTGTATAGCATCCACCTCTGAACATTGGATGGTGCTGGTCAGCAGGAACCAGCACAACTTACCTCTTCTACTGACTTTCCATCAGATGTTAGGTGGGGAGTCCTCTCAGCCCTCATCATCAGGGAATGAGATTCCATACCCGGGGTGAATCCTCCAGTCTAACATCCGTTTTGCTCACCCAACATCTGTGTAGTGACTGGAGAGTGCATTCTCATCTAATTTAAACGATTTCCCATTTCTTTGGTGGTCTTTGGAACTGGAGAGCAGCTGGCTACCCACCCGCCACATAACAAACATTGATGAACTTGAAGGCTGTTAGTAACTCATCTCTTAGTTTCCATCCTCCGAACTTTCACCATAGCCCTGTCATCTTTCGGTGTTAATTCCTGGGGTTTTAATTATTTCCATTTCTATCTCCTGGCCGCTCTGAAGTGTTTGTCAGTGTTCTATGGTATTGCATACAGTGGGTTCTTCTGACAGCTCGAATTCATATCTTCCTGAAGACATGCAGGAGTTTCCCACTGCCTGGGCTCCCTCATCCTGCCTATGGGCTGTGTGGACGGGGGGTGGGAAGACTTGAGTTCAAGTTCTTGTTCTGCTACCAACAAGCTGTATAGCTTTGGGAAAATCATTCAGACGCTCTTAGTTCCAGTTCTCTCATCTGTAAAATGGGGATAAAAATGTCTGACCTCATCTACCTGAAGAGGTATTGGGAGAATCTGATACGATTACAGATAGAAAAGGCTTTTTGAGAAATGAAGATGCCCCAGAAAGTGATATGTGATTATTCACTCGGCCTTATCTTGTCAGTGACCTTCTTGATAAGACATTTCTTATTTTCTAAATTTATCCTTTCTAAGCCTTTTTTTTAAAAGCATGCATTTCCTTATAGAATGGTTCGTGTGCTGGTTTAATCAATACTTAGTCAGATCTACAATGTGTCAAGTGATGAGGACATGTGGTTAAGTAAAACAAATGCGATCTGTACTCTCACAGAGGGCAGAATAGACATTTGAATAGATATTACAATTGGTGGGAGTGGGGCTGGCAGGGAGAGATGGAGAAAGACATTAATTGAGTAATTACAAACGAGCGTGTAGTTTAAGCTGTGATAAGTACCCTGAAGGAGAAGTAAAAAGAGTTATAAGAGCAAAGAAATACTTCGTGGTGTGAAGGTTTCTCTGAGGATGGGACCTTCGAGATGAGACCTGAAGTAAAACGAGGGGGAGGGCAGAGGCTGGGAGAGAAATGCATGTCCTGGGGTTGGGGGAAAACATTAAACATTAGCTCTGTCGTAACTTTCTATCTAGCCTTTACATTTCTATTTTTGTCATTTTAGAGAAGAACATACATATACAATTTGTATAAGTATGTGCACGTACATATATGTATACATACATATATGTACGTGTAATTTGTAAATGACTAAATATTCACGTGTTTGCATGGGCACTAAAATGTTTTTACTAATAGAAACATACAATCAAAGAAGGTAGCCAGACAGAAAAAGATTCACAAAAGTTCTGATAAAAGGAGGAGGAAAAAGATTCACAAAAGTTCTGATAAAAGGAGGAGGAAAAAGATTCACAAAAGTTCTGATAAAAGGAGGAGGAATGTGGACAATTTTAAGAGACTTCAAGAAGGGCTGGGTGGTTGGAGAGCAGAAAATTCGAGGGGCTGGTGGTGAGTGAGGAGTCACAGAGGGAGATAGGATAGGCCAGTTAAAAATCCTCTTTTCTTTTTTTTTTTTTTTTTTTTTGCGGTACGCGGGCCTCTCACTGCTGTGGCCTCTCCCGTTGCGGAGCACAGGCTCCGGACGCGCAGGCTCAGCGGCCATGGCTCACGGGCCCAGCCGCTCCGCGGCATGTGGGGTCTTCCCAGACTGGGTCACTAACCCGTGTCGCCTGCATCAGCAGGCGGACTCTCAACCACTGCACCACCAGGGAAGCCCAAGAATCCTCTTTTTTGTAAGAACATTGGAAAACCATTTAGGGCTCTCCCCTCCTCCCTCCCCACTCCCTTCTTTCTTTGCATTTAATAAATATTTCTAGAACCAGGCACTGCTCCATCTTCTTCTATATTTTTTATTTCTAGAAATTCTTGACTTAGATTTAGCATCTTCCCATTCAAAGCTTTGCATATTTTGGCCACATATAGATAAGAACGTCTCCTTTCTGTGATGTGGACCCTGTTTTTCTCACATGGACTTCCGATAGTCATTAAGGGTGCACCTGGCTCTCCCTGGCATAACTAACATGAGGTGTTGCTGCCCTGGGTGGCGATGCTACTGTTTTATTTTTATTTATTATTTATTTATTTATTCTTTTTGTGGTACGCGGGCCTCTCACTGTCGTGGCCTCTCCCGTTGCGGAGCACAGGCTCTGGACATGCAGGCTCAGCGGCCATGGCTCATGGGCCTAGCTGCTCCGCGGCATGTGGGATCTTCCTGGACTGGGGCACGAGCCCACGTCCCCTGCATCGGCAGGTGGACTCTCAACCGCTGCGCCACCAGGGAAGCCCAGATGCTACTGTTTTAAAGGCACCTGAGTTTAATATATGAGCACCCCAAAGTGAGACACTTGTTTTTTTTTTTGTTTTTAAGGAAGCTTCAAACTAAGTGCAGAGGATATTTTTTTTTAATTCATTCATTCATTCATTTATTTTTGGCTGTTTTGGGTCTTTGCTGCTGCACACAGGCTTTCTCTAGGTGCGGTGAGCAGGGGCTACTCTTGGTTGTGGTGCGCAGGCTTCTAATTGCGGTGGCTTCTCTTGTTGTGGAGCATGGGCTCGAGGCACGTGGGCTCAGTAGTTGCGGCTCATGGGCTCTAGAGCACAGGCTCAGTAGTTGTGGCTCGCGGGCTCGGTAGTTGTGGCGCAGGGGCTTAGTTGCTCCGCGGCATGTGGGATCTTCCCGGACCAGGGCTCGAACCCGCATCCCCTGCATTGGCAGGTGGATTCTTAACCACTGCGCAACTAGGGAAGCCCCTGAGACAATTGTTTTTGTCATGTAACGTCTTGCATACATTTAGGAATGTTGTTGTGGGACCAGTGGTAACCATATATCAAGGAAAATAAAATAGGGCTAAAGTTATAGAGTGTTTACTATGTGCTTGGCGCTGTGCTAGGTGCTTCACATAATTTATTTCTTTCATTCTTGAAATGATGCGGTGAAGTATGTTTCATGACTTATTTGCAATTGAAACAGAACATGTGACTATAGATCAAGGGTTAGCAAACCTTTTCTTAAAGAAACCAAAGCGTAAGTATTTTAGGCTTTGCAGGCCATAGAGCTTGTCTCAACTACTCAACTCTACCCTTGTAGGGTGAAAGCAACCATAAACAATACACAAGTAATCAGGCATGGCTGTGCTCCAATAAAACTTTTTATTTATGAATTTGGCCCTCCGTCTATAGTTTGCCAACTCCTGTTAAACAATAAAATAATAATAACTCATTTATCAATTGCCAATTCTGCGGGTCAAGTACTTTACATGCATTATCCCACTGAATCTTCATAACTCTTCTGTATGGTGAGTGTCTTTATGCTCACTTTGTAGATGTGAAAACTAAGACTTATCCAGGATAAGTAACTTATTTAGGATTAAGCAGTTGGTCAGTGACGGCACCAGGATTTTATCCTAGGTCTTTTTTATTTCTAGCCTTTTTAGCAAACACTGCTGGTTGTCCTTCAATATCTTCCATTTCTTCTTTCCTTTAGTATAGCAGCTATAGTATAGTTCTAGCTGAGCTCCTGACTGCCTAGTCACAGACTGCATATCCTTGTCTTTTTTGTAGTGGGGCATGGTTGTAGTTGAAGGGAAATAAGTGAGCATGATGTTTTCAACTTCCAGGCCTGCCCATAAAGAAAAGGAGCATGCGTACTCCATTGTCTTGTTCCTCTTCCCACTGGCTGGAATGCTTTCATGATGGCAGGAGCTGGGGCAGCTCTCTAGATCAGGAGTTGAAAGTAATATGTTGAGAATGGTTAAGTATCTACCATTTGGGTTGAAGACTTGAAATGGACCTAGCATGTCAGCCTAGGACTGCATGTTATTTGAACTGCTGTATGAAACTTTTTTCTTTTTAAACCACTGTTATGTGGAGCATCTTTGTTATAGCAATGTATCTGTATCCTGACTAATGTAAACACCCATACTGGGGACAGAGGGCATATTCCGAGGAGTTTCCCAGAAATCTCTTGCTTATGGGTAAGAGTGGATACACTTTCAGTGTTCCAAGAGAAATGAGATGAAAAGGTGTCACTTTCTTGATGCATCTGAGTCAAAACATCTTGCTCTTTGATGAATTCTGGGCCTCTCTTTTGGTCTTGCATTTTGTTTCTTGCCTCAGGGCCCTTTTGTCATAGAAGCTCCTCTGCTTTCCTTTTCTTTAATTCAGTCACCCTCATCCATCCCTGAGCTCTCTCTTCCCACTAAGGCCAGCATTTCCTTAGCTTTCCCGTTCCTTGTGGTCTCAAGGAAAAGTACCATGGCTGATCACTTTGTGATCAAACAGACCAAGGCAAAAAAAAAAAAAAATGCAGAACAAGGAAAGAGCAAAACCAAATAGGGAATAATAATAAAAGTAACACACATGGAGAAATTGCAAAGCTTAAAAAGCTAATGCCATTTCTGCATTCAGGTCCTTGGTGTCTGGTGGTTGACTTACCTCTGAAGGCTTTGGGACTGTCACCTGTTTCTGTGCAGTGAAACTCTCTTCTTCGCCCTGACTCCTTCTCTTTGATAGGTGATGCTGATCCCTTTTCCAGCCCACACCTAATTTCCCTCAAGTTGCCCAACTGGCTTGCGTGGCTATGAGACTTAGAGGGGAATTTCTACAGCAGTGGTATGCTGGAAACATTTCTTTCTCCTCTTCCTTGGAAATGTGATGTCCCATGGTTGGTGAGCTGTTGAACTTTGTTCTATATGTTCAAGAAAGAGAACACACATGCAAAGTGGTTTATGCTTTTCTAGATATGAGCTGGGCGATTTGAGAAGACAGACACCCAAGGAAACGCTGGCTCCTGACTTCTGCCCTCATGGTGTGTTTACTGAGGATAACGTGGAGAGCGCGTCTTAAGTAGGAAGTTGGGCAAGTCATTCAACTTTACCAACACTCACCTGCTTCATCTATAAAAGGAGAACACTAGGGAAACCCAACTGACAGAGCGTTGGGAAGATCAGAAGAGATGATGTGTGTAGAAACACTTTTCAAATCATAGTGTAGTTTAAATGAGTTTAATCAAGCTGGACATTTGAGATATAGATAGTAAGTTAAAAGGAGTTCAGAGACAAGCGAGACCATTACATGTTAAAAGCTTGAAGAAGGTCTTATGGCAGAGGTACCCCATAAGGGCTAGTATAGTGGATGTTTGTCAAGTTCACGGTCACCCAGCACCTTATGCATTTGTGTCTCCCTGAAGGCAGAAGACAGAAACTTCTTCCCAGGGACCTTCCTAAGGGGCAGGCATGTGATCTAAGTTCTGCACTCAGATTTTAGCTTGGAAACAAATTATGGGAAAAAGTAGGCTCCACTGGTCACCCACTATCAGAGGTAGCAATGGGGAGAATTGAAAGGAAGCCTCCCGTGCCAGCCTCTTTCTGGGTGATGGGAAGTCTATGGCCTGCCTCAACTGCCTTGGGTCCCCACTGGGCAGGCCTGGGATGTAATTTGATTGTTGCTTTTGGTTGCTTAGCCTCTGGCCTAAAGCTCTTGGAGTTTCTGGGAAGTACTTTACATCCTTTGGTAATTTCTTTTTTCAGATGAAACTGGCACACATGGGTTCTGTTGTTTCCAACTGAGAATCACTGCTCATAAAGACTGGGAGATTTGTTAAGTGAAATGACCAAGAGAACATATATATGCTCAGAATAGAGCATTAAGCAACGAAAATGAATTCACACAGTTTCTGTGGATTCCTTGTCTTGGGAAGTGGGAGTTAAGTTTGGATAGATGGAGTAAAACCAGTTGACAAGAGCCTTGAATGCCTTGCAGAGGAAGGAGAATTTTAAACCATCGAGAGGGGGAGCTACTGAAAATATTTGAACAGATAAATGGCATCAATAAACATGACTTTGGAGGAAAGTAAAGACCAAGCTGCTGATCTCCCCTTTTCTCCTGGCAGGTAGTTTCAATTCAAGCCACAGGAAGTGATGCTAGCTAAATGAACTGAAACAGAGAGGAAAAGCTATGGGGTAGGTTACTGAATCAGAGGAAATCCTGAAGAACCAAGTTTTGGTAAAGTTGGGGCCAGCGCATTCCTGAAACCCTAGATACTAGGAACTATAAAGCAGTCTTTTCAGTGGGCTGTGCTTACCGCATGGCCAGGAGAGAGCCATGTACCCTGATTAGCAGTCCCAGTAAGACCACCCATAGAGAGAAAATTGGTTCTCCAGAGAGATCAGGCACTGGGAGCAGATGAAAGAGGAGATGTCCACTGTACCTGTCCTCAGCAATGGCTCTAAAGACATTGGACACAAAGCGAAAAGGCATAAAGCACGTCTGAGTCCATCTGAGTAGAGGTGAAACAAAACCATCGGAGTGGTTATTTTCCCTCCCTGTACAGCGAGGACCCATGATAACATCCCTCTGTAGGTTTACAGCAGCTTCTTCTCCCCGCTGCAGGGTTGTGAATTGGGGTCATTAAGTTTTAAGTTGTTCTGCTGCTTCCGTGTAAGTGGTCATGTAAATATCAGGATGCCGGATGGGGGAAGCAAGTAATGGCATGACTCTCAAGATCTTGGATTATCACTTATTAACTTACATCCAGAAAAACCTTAAGAATAGCACCCCATCCCCCCAGTCATAAGCCGAGCATACTTTATGAGCGCTGCGTTAGAAAAGCAAAGCTAATAATTGTAGCCATGTAGATGCAGAAACCATTAATGTTTCTCATGCCCTGTGGTAGGAAGAAATATATTAAAAATTGATTTTTGGTTTCTGCCTGTGTCTGTGTAACATTTATAATAAAGGATATAGGAGAAAGTATCCTTTAAAATTGATATTTTAAAGCATTTTGGGGTTGTTGGTGTTAACATAAATTTTTATTAATGGCTTCATATTGCATGGTAAAAGGTCAGCATCTGAATATGACAATTTTATCTTCTTAAAAAAAGATGGTGCTAGGATTCTTCAATAATTACATATAAGCCAGAATTTTTGCTACATTATTGGGTTAAATCATTTTTAGACATGAAATTATTCTTTGAACATAACGGAAGCTTAGTGTGCATTTTCTTCCTCCATTTTCTCTTTTTTTAACTCTTTTTCTTGCCTCTTTCTATGTGCAATAGACGTAACTTGTTTCCTTGCTGTATATACAGTAAGCAGTGAGCCATGTGTTCATATTACTTCTTTGTCTCTGGGATTCTATTATCAGTGTACGCTTTTATAATTGAAGCAGCTTTTGTTCATTGGCAAAAACACATTGCATTTTATTTTGTTCCTGTTTCAGCATCTTGGACATGATGTGGTGAATATACAATCCTGCGGGTGTTTTTTTTCCCAGTCACTTTAACTAAAATATACTTCTAAAAAGCCTGCCCCATTTGTTCTGAATGTTTTAGCATTTATCTTAGCTGTAATTCCCCAGAAATTAAATGGCATGGTGCACTTTCTGATGGGTTTTTCATTAATCTGGTATAGTTTTGCTGCTGATTTGAGTTTATCAAATAGGGTTATAACCGGATGGAAATAATGCTGTCAAATGCTTGGATTTATCATATGTTTTGTAATTCCACAGATGATATGGGCAAGATGGATCCGTATCAGAAAACAGCCTTTGAGTCAGAAGAGCTGCAGAGGCTCAACGTGTTAATTGTCAACCACCTAAAGTTGATAAAGAATGACATTTTATGCTACCTTATTCATCATATTTTTAGAAAGACTATGTGATAGATTAATAAAACATAGCAACTCTTCTATGCAAACCAAATGTTTATAATAAATGGAGCATAATCTAACTGTTCTGCTGTAAAATGAATTAAAGTAGTCTCTAGCCAGTAAATGCAAAAAGAATAGAGTAGGATGGTTAGGTGACCTTAACAGGCAAGCATTTTACTATTGAATACATAATTGCCTTTCAAATGGTCCTCCCCTGTCAGGATGGAGTGGGTTCAAAGTAACACTGGAGTCTTTTCTTTAGCTGGTAGTAGCAAAACTGGCTGCAAATTGGATACTTAGTGGCTGGGGGATGGGGGCTAACTATAGCCACTCATATCTGAATGGAAACCTCCTATAAATCCAACTGAAAATACTATCGTTTTAACGTAATTCTCTGCCCTGTTGTACTATGTACTAGCAGTTTTTTAAACTTAGTTTGGCACCCATAGTATGTGAATAGAGAAGGCAAATTAATATCAACTGCAATAAAAATCTATCAGGAGGCTTATAATACAGTCTCAAAATACATTTACTTTTTATTATTGACAAACAGGTACCATGGTAGCCTTCAAAGTCGGAAGAGAACGGGTGATGATGATAGAAGTTGAATGAAAGTGAAAAAATGCTTTTCTTTTCCCTATTTGTATTTATCTCAGAACTAGCCTTTTCTTAGTTTAATTTTTCACTCTTTGTAGCTATATACAAGGTGGAAAGCTTCTCTGAGATTTTGCTTATTATTTTTATTTTTTTAAACCAGGACAAGTTTACAACACGCTAAGCTTCCACTCTGTTCTTCTCTTTCCACCTGGAGGTGATCTTATTTAAAATATCATTTTGGAGCTTCCCTGGTGATGCAGTGGTTGAGAGTCCGCCTGCCGATGCAGGGGACGTGGGTTCGTGCCCCGGTCTGGGAGGATCCCACGTGCCGCGGAGCGGCTGGGCCCGTGAGCCACGGCCGCTGAGCCTGCGTGTCCGGAGCCTGTGCTCCACAACAGGAGAGGCCACAACAGTGAGAGGCCCGCGTACCGCAAAAAAAAAATAATAAAATAAAATATCATTTTGCTTTGGGCTTAATTTCAGAGAAGGCAATGGCCAGGGAAGCTACTGGATGACAGAGCCTCGTGGTTTTAGCGCACGCGCAGAAGGCGGTAGGAACCAGGCAGCAGCTCTCGTGCGGCTGAGCTCTGTAGACAGGCAAGCTCCATCCTCAGCAGAGGGTCATGGGAAGATTTTTCAGCAGTGATGATTTTACACTGTGGTCCAGAACAGATGCTGAGGACCATTGCTCTTCTCCTGTACTTCTTCCTCCTCCTCCTCTTCTTTCTCCTTCTATAATTGCTTCTAGCTTTCTTCTTTATTCTTCAACACTTAAGCAGAGGGACTCTTCTAAGCCTACATGTTCTTACAGCTACTGTGTTAGTTTGCTCTAGCCAGGCTTAACCAACAGAAACTTATTTCCTCATGGTTCTGGAGGCTGGAAGGTCCAAGATCAAGGTGCCAGCAGGGTGGGTTTCTTCTGAGGCCTCTCTTCTTGGCTTGCAGGTGGCCGCCTTCTCCCTTGTGTCCTCACATGGTTTTTCCCCTTTGCATGAACATATTTCTGGTGTTTCTTCCTCCTTGTATAAAGGCATCAGTACTATCAGATTAGGGCCCTGCCCTTATGATCTCCTTTAACCTTATTATCCCCTAAAGGCTCTGGCCCCAGATATAGTCACCTTGAGGGATAGGACTTCAACAGGTAAATTTTAAGGAGACACAGTTCAGTCTATAATAGCTACCATAAAGGCTGTCTGGATAAATGATTCATTTAGACCATTATATGAAATATACATTAGATCTTTTCTGGTGAGTGAAAGTTGTCCATCTCACATCCAAGAGAGAGAGCTATTTGTGAGGGGTTAACAGCCCAACCCTCACTCCCACTCTTTTTTTTAATACCTCACTTCTCCTTCAGAGCATCTCACTCTGGAGACCAACCATCCTTCTCTTCAGGGTCCCAAGCCCACATTATTGTGGGGTTGTTTTTAGCAGAACCATTACATTTTAGGAGTCTTCTTTGCTTAATGACTAATAAAAGTTCCATGGTTCCTCTTTCCTGCCCCACATCGAAGCTTACCTACCCTCTTGTTCAGCCATTCCAAATTCTGAACTTCATTTTTTTGGATGTCTCATATCTGCTTAACCAAACCTGATGTACGTGTATGTGAGAATTTCAAACTCCAAAAGCTGTCTGATAAAGGACCATTATCATCTTTGTGACAAACATCATCACAGCTAACATTTATTTGATCCTCACAACAAACCGTACCAGTAGTCACTATCACTATCATGTGTTACAGATGTGGAAACTGAGACTGTTAGGTCATTATTTGCATATTAGAAATTAGAAATGAAGGCCATTAAGAGGTTAAGTACAAGATTGTGCAATTTTAAGTGGCTGAGCAAGAATTTGAACTTGGGAAGCCTGGCTCTAGCACCTGCACTATTAACTATGATCTGTTAGGAGTGAATAGCACAGCTGAGATCAGGAAGAGATTCTAGAAACCCTTCGTAGTTTAACTCAGTATTTGAAACTGATGAAGAAACCAAGGGCCCAGTGGTTCTTAATTTCACATGGTCATACAATGAAACGCCACCCAACAAACTCCAGGCGGCTGGGATTGCTATTTTTATTGCACAGAATATAAATAACGTTTACCAACTTTGAACACGTAAATACCACTTTGTCTGCATAACCTCAAACTTTCACAATTGAATAAGATGGACTTCAATTTCCCCATTTTGCAGATAAGGAAACTGAGGTCAGCAGTTAGTTATAACGGACCCCAAAATCAAACTAGGTGATTCTTTGTCCTATAACCATGCTCTTTCCTCTCTCCTGGCTTTGCACTGTCTCTACAGCCATGGCTCCAGATCCTGAGACCCCATCCCCCGTAACCTTTGTGAGGAAAGATTATGTGTGTCTCTGTCCCAATTTAGGCAGTATCACTGAAATAAAACATAGACAAAGACAGTCATGGGTGCAAGACAGCCTCTGCAACTACTACCTGTATGGTTCCCTCACCTCTTCAAGGCTCTCTGAGACTTGATTTTTCTCGTATGTGAAAGAGGAAGAATAATGGTAACCACATCAAGGCAATATTTATTAATTCAATGAATATTTATTTAGCACCTTTCATGTGACCACTAGAGACAGGGTTTTGGCTTCAAATGTTGCTGAGAGAATTTAAAAATACATTACAAAGGGCTTAGCACAGCTTCCTGGGACATAGTAAGTACTCAGCAAATACTATGAGGTGGTACTATTATTGTTATTATATTATTGTGGGTACCCTGGCAGTTGTCTGTTCTGCTTGCATACAGCATTATCACAGGTGTTTTGTGGGGAAACATACACACATACACATACACATTAAGCAAAGAAGTTTTTTTCCATGTTATCATTATTGGACCCTTGATAATAGTGGTCCTGATGCAACTAGTTTTTCACTCTCGATCTATCTAATACTTGGGCCTGCTCTCCACAGCTTTGTAGTTATTCTTCTCCCTTTCATCTTCCAAGCCATTAGAAGCCCTTATCTTTGATCTCCAATAGCTTTCAAAGAAGCTGGAGAAATCTTTTCTACCAAGTAAGACAGCCTTTCCTCCTCTGCATTCCCCCCATATGCTGCCCTTTCTGTGACTTGGCGATGCAGTGCCTTCAAAGTTACCAACCCAACCTGGTTACCAAGCCACCTCGGCACCAATTTTGTTATTTTATTTTATGGATATTAGTGTCCTTTACCAATAATGTTCTGTGCTTTCCCCTGAGCCTTTGATTTCCTTTCAGAAGTAGATCCCTTATATTCAATTAGTAACACTTAAAAAACTTCTTTCTACTGGTTTATAGTCCCATCTGGAGGAAGGGAGTTACTCTGCAGTATAAATTGAGTATAAAATTTGGCTATGCAATAAGAATTCACTTCCGTTAAGGCAAAAAGAAGAGATGCATAAAATTCAAATCATGCATAGAATAAATGCTTTATCTTTAAGAAACATAAAAATAGACATCAAACACCATAAAAACATAGAGGGTTTCCTCTCTCTTTCTCTGTCTCTGTCTCTCTTTTTAGAAACGAATTTGTGTGCAATTTCATAGCAAAAACTTTGCAATGAAAGATTATGTATGTCCAATGCTGATAAGACTGCCCAAATATAAATTTTATGATGCGTTTCCTTTAGAATTCCATCTTTCTACCAGCATAATCAAAGAAAGGAAAATAAAGTTTAAAAGCCTTTGGAGAGCCAAGCACAGGCACCTGAAGAAATCAGGAAAGAATGAGAACCTGTAAATTGTAGCTAATTTGTAACATTTTTGCTAAGGCTGTTCTCCATAAAAGAAGGCGCTTGCTCTAAATTTTCTCTCCTCCTTCGGCCACAGGACTGTGCTTCCTGCTAGCACCTGCCAGTGATAAAAATGCAAGGTAGGAAGTGAGGGGGGTGAAGGTATTAGGGAAGCTTGCAAGCCAGCATCCTGAGCCCAGGAAGACCACAGTGGGAGGACTTATCTGATCCTCTAGGGAATTGACAGTGGGTAGAATCACTGCAATTGAGTAATAATGCAGTTCATCTTCACTTAACCAGCAGCTGAAAGACCCTCAAACCAACATCGCTGGTACAGATAGGAAGTCACAGGTGAAGCCTGAGAGGGTGCCTTTGAGGACCCTTAGGATCAGACACCTGAAGATGTGCACAGAATATTTGTGTTTCAAAACTCTTCCAGTAGCAAAATGATAATTCCTTATATTTTTCTTATGTAACAACCCCCAAATTGTGACAAATAAAAATCGTTTCTCTGCTCAGGTAAATTTGGGAAATATTGATTAAAGAGAGAAAAAAAAAGTTAAAGGAATTTAAAAAAATATTGCAGGAATTTTCAGAGCCTTTAATATATTCACGAGCATTGTGAATATCTAACAGAGAAACAGTGTGAAATAGTAGTTTGATTTTTCACTAAGTGTCTCACAGGTCTGATTCTTTGCAATCCACTTGAAGATACACTGGTTTAGTGCTTCACAAAGCACTTTCATACAGATTATGTCTGAAAAGTGAGCACATGTATATTTCATCAGGGATGTATTAAAATATAGTCTGTCGGTTTAATAAAATCTCAGTTACCTTCAGGGTTGCAATCCCTCATCTGTAATTTCACAGAGTCACAAAAAGTCATACTTTGACCATCACTACCTATGATCCCCTTAAACTTTCTGGCTTTCACATCTGTGTTTTCTATTTTTAGAAACCACTGTTTATTTGCAGGAAATATTGAATTCATTTTCCTAGACTAGGTTTACTCTACTGGAAAGAGATTTCAGATTTTCATTTTTATCATTATCTCTTTAAACCTGATTGTGTTTAACTTCTTACAGTTTCATTATTCCTAAGCACCACCTCTGACGTTTTACATTTCAAATTTTACTTTATTTCTTTAAATGTCTGTGCCTTTATTCCTGTGTCATGTGGGGAGGATGAATTTTCGCTCTTCCGCCTTGCTTAACCACATCATTGGAGATCAGCAACTCAGCAGGCCTAGCATGCTGTTTCTAAGAATATATGATGGTCCAGACGACGGATTTTGTATTTGGTGAAAAAGTCCTATTTTCTGCTAAAAATATGAATTAGAGAAAAGCTCGATCACTAAAGTCAAATGTCTGAAATGCAGGTCCAAGGTGCCGTCCTCTATATTGTTCGAGGAAAGGTCCTTTGCTTCAGTCAATCTCCCTGCAGAAGTGGGTTAACCTTGAGTAAATTAGGGAATTAGGTCATTCTGAACATACTATGCCCCAACTGTATTGATTACATGAGTTATTACTATAATACTATCTTAAATTTATATGGAACCTTGGAACCTTGCAAAAATCTGTTAGGATTCTTGCATCTATTATCCCATATATCCTGAGATACTATTTGGAATAGATAACCACAGGTACAAAAACTAGGGCAATGACCAATCAAAATGGACCCAGGTCCAGCCCAGAGCGGAATGGTGGAGCCCCCTGCATTGTGCTGTGCTAGGCGCCCCCCTCTTAGCTGTTGCATCCAAGAGAGGTGGCATCACGTCTTAGGGTGATCGATGTTGCACCCAAGTAGCCAGCATGGAAGTGTCTTAATGTTTTAACAGCCAGTGCAGCTGTACTGTGCTGCCGATCAGAGCAGAATATATCATGAGAAGGATACTAAGAAATCGACTGAAGTGGTACCATTTTTCTCATTTTAGAAAAATTACAAAGGAAAAAAAAAAAAAACCCTGGGGTATAAAAGCCTTTTGACCCTTCACCAAAATCGTAGTCACTGACACTAGACCAAATAGATACCAATCTGCTATTCTTTCCATTGAGCCAGGAAGAAAGGATGTACATAAAGTGGTGACCCGAGGTCCCTCAGCTGCAGGTAACACATTTTGTATGGATTAGTAAACACTTGTGAAAATAAGTTGATTGAGGGAAAAGACATAGCATATGACTCCACGGATTGTATCTGCCATTCTCTGAGGGTCAAATCAAGCTTGTTAATTGAACCTCCAGGTAGTGTTTCCCCGTGGTTGCCTACACCCCCTCATAGCAGCACACATTACAGTGCCTACCCCAGACAAAAGCAGCCAAGCATACAAATCATGATTTGAAAAATTGGAGGGGCTAGGCCAGGACATGTGGCTAACAGCTTGCTTTCTGTTAAGTTGCAAAATAGCAGGTCTGGGAGTTGCCAGGTTCATCCGACTTCAGGGTCCGTCATTAACCCATTAAATCTCAGCTTCGGTAGCAAAGGCTGAGGAATTTGCAACGGGATCACCTCCGCCCTTTGCAGCCGTGGGAAAAGGGTTGAGTGTATCGTTTGGTTTCCTGTCTTATCGAATGATGGCTGCTATGGTGAGTTGGAATTTGTTGTACTTAAGCTTTTTCTCCAGTCTGCTGCAGACTGATGTAGGAATTCTTAGACCCAGAGGTAAAAGGATATCTCGTAAAATAAGAAGTCTGTCTACGTGTTCCTCAGTCCACATTGCTTTTGGTCAATGAGAAGTGGGACAGTCACACACTAAACAATCCCATAGAATATTCACGGTAGCCAGCATGTATCTATCTTGTGTCATGGTTTTGCTGTCTGTTGTTTGTTTTCAAAAGGTTAAGGAGAATTGTTTCCTCATCTCTGTGGGAAAAGAAAAAGGGAACCAAGGAAAGTCCTTACCCTCCAGGGGTAGGGGGGGGAAGATTAAGGGACATAATGGGCTGTTTTGACCAAGTGGTACTGAAAGTGCCTCCTGCTGAGAGTGTGTGATTTATGCTGAGGGGCTGCTCTTGAGGCAGGTGTATGTCTGGGAGAGCCAACGTGGGTGGGTCCGATGGGTGACCCAGCAGCAGAGAGAAATACAATAGCAGAATGTCCCCAGTCCAGGGCTGAGAATGCATGTAAAGAGATACTAGAGAAAGCTGATTCGTGGGCAGCTGTGATCGTTATGGGAATTTGGAAGAAATAAACAAAGCCTTCGAACTTGTCAAGAAACTTTTAATTCCTACAAGAGAGTAAACTGTTTTAAAGATAAATAAATAAATATTCATTGAGCCTCTTCAGCATTCATGGTGTTCTTCCCAGCACTGGAGGATTCCTAACAAGTGTAAAAGAAATTTTGTCATCAAGAGAAGCAGAGTGCCTAGAGGCTCTGGATACATGCTGTGGGGTGGATCTAGGCGTGGATCACAGCAGCATCGCTAGTTTAGTGAGCCTGGGCAAACTGTTTAACATCCTTGTGGCTCAGTTTCCTTGTCCGTAATAAAGCACATAATGGTAGCCCTTGCCTCATACAATGAGTTTAAGTTCAATGTACTTCATACATACAACATTTTTAGAACAACATACCCAGTAAGCACTTAAAATGTCAGCCATTTAATGTTTGGTAAGACTCTTACCAAACATTTATCAAGGATCTAATCTTGGCTCTAGGGCTTGAGTCCTCGTATCATCTCAACCATGAAGCAGCTGTGTTGCTTCAGATACGTCACATAGCATCTGTGCTCCGAAGCACGGCGCTCTCCTCAGTAAACTGAGGATCTTAATACTTGCCCTGCTGACTGAGGGGATTACGCTGCCGATCTCTATAACAATCCCTCTGGTGAAACCCCTTTGCAAGGTACAAAGTTCTGGGCAAATGCAGTAGTCGCAGTAGTTTTTACTTTAAGAGAGGCATTTATTATTAGGAATAAGTTGTTATGATCTACTTGCAGAAATAAGGTATGTAGAAGAAAAAGATGACTGTGTATATAAGAGAGTGAGTAGAGAATGAATGGGGAAGAAAAAGAGAGCTGAAGGTACTCCAGGTGAAGGCGAGATCTCCAGTGATCTGAGGGGGCTTAGAAAGGGTAAGTCACTTTCTGGAGGACAAATGACTAACAAGTGGTGCTTAGGGGCTTTGGGGACCGTTCTGCTTCCTGCCTGATTTGGAGGGGGAGGCTTTCAGCTGCTGGGGCTCTTCTGCTTGCACCTGCGAGGGGGCGGGGATAGAATCTGTAGCCCTGGTGGAGGACCACCTCCTTCCACCTCCGGTTCTTCTCTTCTGCTGTTCCCACGGCCTGAAATATTCTCTCCCTTCACCCATTTGACTGTCTCCTGCCCTCCCTTTAATTTGCGTTTTCTAGGAAGGCTTCTTCGGTATTATTCCTCCGCGTCTCTGGGCTAGGGATTCCTATACACTTTCATGCGTAGCTCTTGTCACACTGTTGTGTCACATACTGTTTGTGTCCACAGCTTCAGCTGGACTGTGAGTTCTGTGAGAGCAGAGACAGGTCTGCCTTATTCCGTCTGGTATTCCCAGTGCAAGGAAGGAGGGAGGATGGAGGGAAGGGAAGAAAGAAGGAAGGAAGGGATAGAGGGAGGCTTTGCATAATAAAAGATAAGCTTGGTAAATGACTTTAGAGGTTCAGACTGTGGAATGATTTTTAGAAACCTCTTTAGGGGAGGATTCTAATATCTCTTCCCCTCCTGATACACACATATGGGAAATACATTATTATTTCTCTTGAACACGAAGCTCTCAGGAGCCAGTAAGGGGCCCAGGTCCTGGGTAGGCAGACTCGTCAGAACTTGAGCCGCTGTTGCCTGCATCCATCTGCTTTACCTGCTCAGCTGACATGTGGGCCCCATTGCTCAGAGCCATTGCAGCCAATTTGGTAGATAATCTGCAAATTAAAAATTCAATAAGTAGTTCCCAGAATCATTTTCAAAAGCTGGGACATAGAAATTAACATGTTAATAATCAGTGCGCGGTGGGGTGGGTTTTCTGCTGTGGATAGTCATCGCTTTAATTTGGTATAACAAAAAAGCCACAGGATGCATTCCTTTAATTTTGCTGCACAGAATGTAGGCTTTCGGGGGGTGTTCAGTAAATATCGATGTGGGTAATGATATTGCACATGGATTTTGTGGCAACTTAGGCCGGAAATAAATAGGGTGCGGTAGGATTTATCAGAGTTTCCTTTAATCGCAAGGCCTTATATTTGTGCAGCGCTTTTACTCTTTAGCACATCCTCAAATGGATCTCTCAAGTGCTCCCAGCAAACCTGTGAGGCAGTCACAAGCCTGTACACACACATGGAGAGATGTGTCCAGAAGTGCATGGCCTCACACCGGCAGCTAGTGGGCGGTAGGGTGCGATGAGAAGCTAGCTCTCTCCATCCCCGGATAGAGAGCTCTGCAGAGCTAGGTACTGAATCCTGCAGTGCTAACAAATTCATACAAAGGTTGCCCTAATGATTCAGTTATAATAACCTGAAGCCAGAATGCCTGGTCTGAACACCGCTCTGAGCGGGGCAAAGCTTTGACAGACAGACCTGGGTGCGTGTCTCTGTTCCATGACAGAGAGACTTCAGACTTGTCACTTAAAATCTCTCAACTTCAGGGGCCTCCTTTAAATGATGGAGATCTTAATAACTACCCCACAGGGTCACCGTTAGGGTGAAAGCAGAGCAGCCACGTGAGAAAGTACTCAGTGGATACTTACCATGATTCCGGGTGTTTGAAATTGGAGAAGTATGGAACAAAGTATCTGAAAAGGAAGACAGGTCAAACGATCTTTGCCGTGCTATCCCTATGGTAGCCACTAGCCCCATGTGGCTATTTACTTTTTTTTTTTTTTTTGAGGTTAGTGTAATCTTCATTCAAAAACTGTATAAGGATAATACGAGAAAAGTAAATTATGTATCATTTCACTTATAGATGCAAACATTTGAAATGAAGTATTAGCTACATCAATTCAACATTGTATATATTTTCAGCTACAGAATTATCAGGTGGAATTTACATTTAAATTGATTACACTCAAATTGAAAAATCTAGTTCCTCTGTCTCACAACCCACATGTCAAGTGTCCAGTAGCTGCATATGGGGCTTGTGGCTGCCATCCTGGATGGCGAGCATATCTGTACAGAACATTTCCATCATTGCAGAAGGTTCTACTGGATGTTGCCGCTCTAGGGGAAAGGACCTCTTCAGGGAAGCAGGCAGGGGAGATGCCATGCAAAGTCAGGATTTCACGTTGCCACCGGAGGAGGCCGGCATGAAGACGCAGACCAGTGGGTCCTCTCTGTGTTGTGTGACAATGTTGTTTACAAGGGCTATGCAAATCATGCGTGAGGAGGACAGAGCGGCACGCAGAATAGGCTCACTCCACAGCATCCTGCTGGTAATTGTGTGCAGCACTGCAAATGGCGGGTAATTTCCTCTCAGGTGCCTGTTCTACACGCTTGCTTGGCATACTTTATTGCCGGGTGGATTTATACTGTGCATGTGCCATAAAAACTGTTTCCAAAAGAAACAAGGAGCGTGGCAAGATAAAAAGCGATATAAAAAGGGTATTTTGTGATTTATTTATGTCAAATTTATGGAAGATGACAGGAGGCATTACAGTTCCAAAATTAGCTGTCACAGTCAGGCTATAAATCCTACAGGACAGGAGTTAAAGGAATAGGTTGGGAACCAGGACCCCTGGGTCTGTGAGGGGCCCACGGGAGACCCAAACACAGCAAGGAATTTCTAAAACCTTCCCCAGAGGGGCTCGGCCGGTCATTGAGCTGAGAACCTGGCACTTAATAGCTAACGAGTATTGGATGCTTGCTATGTTCTAAGTACCTTCCGTTTATAATCTCATTTAATTCCCACTAGCTCTATTTCATTAATTTTACAGATATGGAAACTTGATACTGTATTTTTGCACTGAGGTACAGTGCGTAAAAGGTGAAGCCAGAAGCAAGATGGTGACTGACTTGAATGTACCCGTTAGGCTACATTCACTAAAAATTTAAATTCAAATTTATAAAAAATAAAATAAAATAAATAAATAATTTTTTTAAAAGATTTAAATTCATTCATGGCCCACAAGCATTTATTTAGCACCTACTATGTGCCAGACACAGCATCAAGCATTAGTGATACAGAAAGACTGAGATGTGGTCCTGCCATCGATTAAATTTTGGTCTAGCAAGTGATTGAACTGTTGTGCGAACAACTGTGACATGAATTACACCAAAAAAATGTGGTATAGATATGTCTGGAATTCTCTAGAACCACAAAGGAACATGGTTTAAATTCCAACTAGAGTACGTGGGAGAGTTTCATGGACATGGCAGCCTTTGAGACGAAGAATAGATGAATCCTTAACAGTCAGAGATGGAGAGAGGGATGGACAAGCTGACCTCCCCTTAGCCCGTGATGTGAGTTTTTTATTTTCCCAGGAAATGAGCTGGCATGGCACTAATCCATCTACGCTTAAATTCCTTGTATTTGGTTGGGGAGTGGTACCCTAAAGAGGTAAGTGGGGAAAGATAAAATATTTTCCCTAATTAAAAATATCTAGTTTTAAATCAGAGAAAGACTGTTGAAACCCTCTTCCTTCTTGGCTTTCAGCAAGCACATTCCTTCTCCACCCACTCCTTCTTGCACTCCTTTAAGGACCCTTCTTTGTTCAACCCTTAAATGTTGGAGCCCCCCTGCTTCCCCCCAAAGGGATCCTCTTTAGTCCTCTTCTTTTCTCACCCCATACACTGTGTGTGTGATCTCATCCACTCACAGGACTCCTGTTCCCAAGTATTTTCTGATGACTCCCAAATTTATAAAACCCACCCTAATTTCTGCCTTGAACTCCAGATCCGTGTATGCACCCGCCTATTAACCATTTATATCTGAATGTTCTACGGGTATATAAGACTTGTTCCTCTTTTCCGTATTCCCACCACCCGCCACTGTGAGAGATACTATGGACCATCGCTCAAGTCAAAACCGCAGGGAACCAGTCTGGATCATCCCTTCTCTTGTCATCCCTACGTCCTGCCAGGCACGCAGTCCTCCATCTGTCTCCATTCCAGATCTATGGCCTTAGTAATCAATACTAATTGCTATTATTAGAGGAATAATAAGCAGCACAGATTCTGGAGACAGAGTGTGTGGGTTCGAATCTTGGCTCCGTAACTTAAGTTACAAATCCTCTCTGTACCTTAGTTATTCACCTGCAAAATGGAGGCAAAATATAACACTGCCTCTCAAGCTGTTGTGAGGGTTTAACGAGTAACAGAACAGTGCCCAGCAAGTGTAAGCGTTATTTCAGTTTTTGCAATTATAACTGAACATTTTTTGCACTGACGATTGTGCTGAGTGATTTACATTTATCTTTTTTTTTTTTTTTTTTTTTTTATGCGTTACGCGGGCCTCTCACCGTTGCGGCCTCTCCCGTTGCGGAGGACAGGCTCCGGACGCGCAGGCTCAGCGGCCATGGCTCACGGGCCCAGCCGCTCCGCGGCATGCGGGACCCTCCCAGACCGGGGCACGAACCCGCGTCCCCTGCATCGGCAGGCGGACTCCCAACCACTGCGCCACCAGGGAAGCCCTACATTTATCTTATAGAATCTCCACAGCCCTATGGGGGACTTTTGTTAGTCCCATTTTACAGACGAGAAAACAAGAGTCTTCAAAAAGGGAAATAAATTGCCCACACATCTGGTGAGTAACAAAGCCAGCATTCCAACCCATAGCTGACTGATGTCAAAACTTGTGCCCTGAGGGACTTCCCTGCTGGTGCAGTGGTTAAGAATCCACCTGCCAGTGCAGGGGACATGGGTTAGAGCCCTTGTCTGGGAAGATCCCACATGCCTCGGAGTAACTAAGCCCGTGCACCACAACTACTGAGCCTGCACTCTACAGCCTGTGAGCTACAACTACTGAGACCACTCACTGCAACTACTGAAACCCCTGAGCTCTAGGGCCTGTGTGCCACAACTACTGAGCCCGCGCACCTAGAGTCCGTGCTCTGGGACAAGAGAAGCCACCACAATGAGAAGCCCGCCACCACCACGAATAGTAGCCCCCGCTTGCCACAACTCGAGAAAGCCCATGCGCAGCAAGGAAGACCCAACACAGCCAAAAAGGAAAAACAAAAAAAACCCAACTTGTGCCCTTAGCCACTGTACTTTCTGGATTCACTCTATAGAGACATCCTAACTGGGCCCCTGGCCTCCATCTTCATCCCTCTCTAATGGCTTCTTCACAGTTGCTTGACCATGTTATCAAGAATATTTGTTTCAAGATCAAGCCATCAAAAACTTCAATATTTCCTCCCTGGCTGGCCCTTCCTCACTCTAGCCATGCTCCAATACCCTCATCTCTTTGGCCAATTTTCCAAGAGCACCCAGGAGTGAATACAGAACTGCCTGGGTTCACAAATGCAATTATGTGGTTAGTAGGGACTTAATATTATGGCCACACATTTGTGGACAGTTAGGCTGCCTGGAGAGGTTGGGAAATGTACCGATCTCCCTCTAGGGCTTGAGTCAAGACTGTCTCCACGTGGACCTGCAATCCTTCCAGAGTTTCTCCATCTCTACAAAGCGAAGAAATCTGTTATTTCAAATGGATTTGAGGCTTAATTAATGATTATGAAGGGCTTACAGGTGCTAGAAGACAAAGGCATTACTTAAATACACATGTAATATAAATCATATGTGGATAAAAGAGACAAGTAAATTAGATCAACCAAAGGTCACTCCTTTACTGAGCTGGGCACCCGAAAGTTCATCCAGGACTGTTTCTTGCCAGGAGTGAATGGATTCGAAAGTGAAGATTTTCAATGGTATTTTGCTCACAAAAGATTCCTGCAGTGGGTAAAGAATGATATTGTACATGGCAATAGCAATAAGAGCAGGCTAGCGAGGGAGAATAAATGGAAAACTGAATGTCTCTTGTGATTTTCCTTTGATGAACAATCATGAAAGATTGTCTAGGTTTAATGCTAGGCCCCAGTTTCTTGAGCCTGTGTTTTAGAAACTGACTGATTGTAGTTTTTCACTGGGTCTCCACCAAGTCCTGATCACAAAATGTCACTTTGCAGTTAGATGGCCCCCATCTGAAAGGCACTGAGAGATGCCAATTGCAATTCAAAAATCTCAGTTTTCAAATATACCTTGCAGCTTATTCCTGGTGAGAAACACTTCCCGCCCCCCGCCCCCCCACCATGGGCATGCTAAGTGTTGTGCTGAGAAAAAAGGTGGAGATCATTCTTTTGAATGAAAGGAAATTTGCGGCTAGGAGCTCAAGTCCCTGGAGCTTAAGAGGCCTCCCTTTTTTTTTTAGTGTTTCTTGCTGTGCAGCTTTCCTGTGGGTTCAGGTAAGAGCAAGAGACAATTGAAATGGAAGAGGTAAAAGGCACAGACTAATGGCAGTTGCCTTTATCACCTCCTCTACTTGGCCTTCAGTCAAAGTTATAATCTATATGTGCAGGTGCCCAGCAGGCCATATGCTCTCGGTGGACTAAGTTCCTGTGGTAAGCCCTGGGCAAATAGGAGTCTTGTGTTGACATTTGGGATTGCTCAGAGTCAGAAAAAATACCTTCCTGGCTAGGGAGAGCCAACCTCAAGTTCCAACTCCCAGTTTGGATTTGGGAGTTGGGAAGCATCGGTTGCTTTAGACTGTCAGATTGTCTTGGACAGCTTTGAACTCAGAGATGGTAGACTCGAGAGAGGTCTAAGCTAATGGACTTGAAATAGTAGACCAGTGAGGGGAGGCAACGGGATGAAATTGGAAGTTTCGCTTCCTGGTGTTCTTACTAGAGAGTTGGTTGAGTGAATCATTCACCCTCTCTGAGCTTCAGTTTTCTCCTCTTTGAAATGAAGGTGTTGGGCCAGGTGACCTCATGGTCCTAACATGCTATGCTTAGGTGACAAACCTAGCTTCAGTCCCTTTCAGCCATGCTCTGCCTCACCCACAACATACAGTAGAATTTGACAATTGTTGCCGAATGGATATTCAGAATTTTCTGTCCTTCTACCTTTTAACTGGAAGAAAAACTGCCCCCACCCCTGCTACTTCTGCTTTTCTTCCTGGTGCTATTCAAAAAAAAAAAAACCCCAAAAAATGGGGGAGAGAAGGGGTTGTGGAAGGTGGACCCATTTGGCTTTCTCAGCAGATTTGTTGTTGGATTTTTTTTCTAGCCCTTCTCTTACTGGCCAGAGGGTTTGATTTAGTTGGAAATGGTATCTAACAGTGCAAATGCTCATTATCTTTATTGGTCAGGATCCTCACACCTATTTCTTTGTCTAAAGTCTTCAAAATAGCCTATTAGTTAAAGTATTCACTTCGACACCTTTAGGGCTGGTGTCACCGTGTAGGGAAAAGGATGATTTCGGGAGAGTCCTCTGCGATGGGCATCTCATCACTGCATAACAAGCATGGGGGGCCTTTTGATAGGCAGGGAATGTGGCCACTCAATGACTATCCCAGTCGCCATAGTGAAAAAGGCCAGTTCTTGTTCCATGTAGTTGTAACACACTAACAGGTGACGTGGAAGGGTGGGGGACCATGTGTCCTTGTCAGACAGCCTAATTGTCATGTGTTGCTCTAGGGATTGGATTCATGCTGAAATTACCCACAAGTGCCCTAACCTTTTATAGGAAGTGTAATGGAGTCAGTAAGGGAGATGGCTGGTCTCCCCAATAGGTTCAATTGAGCATGCTGAGAACTTCCAGGTACCATATGGTTTCTGTAGAAGCATAAGGATAAATCACGTCATATACTTTAGCTGAATCCCTGAAATCCTCCACGAGTGGAACTGTCCTGCCCTGGGACTCGAGTTAGGATATTCTGACCCTCTTCCAAGTTTGATGAAATTTTGCTCAGGGGGAAATTAAATCTAAATCGCTATTCTGTCATCAGAAGATCAGAAGTTCTGCTATGGTGGCAGATCTTTCCTGAAGAGATAGTATTGTTATAAGATGAAAATAGTAAAATGGTGTAACTGCCCCATTCTTAAACTTTTTTTTTGTTTTTAGATGTTGGGGTAGGAGTTTATTAATTAATTAATTAATTTTTGCTGTGTTGGGTCTTCGTTTCTGTGCGAGGGCTTTCTCTAGTTGTGGCAAGCGGGGGCCACTCTTCATCGTGGTGCACGTGCCTCTCACTATCGCGGCCTCTCTTGTTGCGGAGCACAGGCTCCAGACGCGCAGGCTCAGTAGTTGTGGCTCACGGGCCCAGTTGCTCCGCGGCATGTGGGATCTTCCCAGGCCAGGGCTCAAACCCGTGTCCCCTGCATCGGCAGGCGGACTCTCAACCACTGTGCCACCAGGGAAGCCCTGCCCCATTCTTGACATTATTTTTAGCTGCCTAGATATATGATTTTTTTTTTAAAGAACTATCTAGAAAAACTACACACACACACACACAGATGCATGCTCACACACACACGCACATGCTTTTAGCCACTTTTTGGCTTTTTCCACCAACATGTAGACTTAGCTAAATTGAAACACAGAAACATAATTAAAGCAACTATTCATAGATGATTTCCTTGATATCTGGAAGTGAGAGCGCTCAGTGAACAGAGTTGGTAGTTAATCTAAGTACCATTGTTCTGTCACGTGCTTATAAGCCCACTAGTCCATCGGGTTCCCAGAGAAAGTGGAATGACTTACTTTAGTGATGCTTAATTTTGTTATGAATTGGGGCAGATTAAGGGGAGCTTGAAGCCTCAGGCACTGAAACAATGTGATGACTTTCACCCTAGTGGAGGCAATAGAGCTAATTGGGCATGCTCATTAAATCTTACCCATCTGCAGGACACATTGCACAATTCAAGATGATGGGGCTCTCTGCCGGAAATAATGATAATTTTATTCCTTTTTCCATTTAGTCATTTTCACAGGACAAGTTCATTACCCCAACAGGACTTCGTAGTGGATTTACTTGACCAAGGCCTGCCCAGTGGAACGCAAGTGGACTTACATGTTTTGTTTTTTTTTTTTTTTGCGGTACGCAGGCCTCTCACTGCTGTGGCCTCTCCCGTTGTGGAGCACAGGCTCTGGACGCGCAGGCCCAGCGGCCACGGCTCATGGGCCCAGCCGCTCCATGGCACGTGAGATCTTCCTGGACCGGGGCACAAACCCGTGTCCCCTGCATCGGCAGGCGGACTCTCAACCACTGTGCCACCAGGGAAGCCCAACTTACGTGTTTTGTTCAGTCCTGCCTCTCAAATTAGGAGCCAGATTTTGCCAGCTCACTCTTGTTGGTTAAACAAGCTGTGGTTTACCAATTTGTGTACCCTCTAGAGAAGGATTTCTTACTACCTCAGTACTGTTGACATTTTAGGCTATATAATTTTTTTTATGGGGAGGGGTGCTGTCATATGCTGTAGGATGTTTAGCAGCATCCCTGACCTCTATTTACTAGATGCCAGAAGCATCCCTGACCACCCGCTCCCCCCGATGCAGTCACAACTAAAAATGTCTCCTGACATTGCCAAATGTCCCTGGGGGACAAAATCGCTACTGCTCTAGGGATATTTCTGACACAAAAGGATGAAAATTTAGGCCTTCATATCCAAAACAGAGGCTGAATCTATCGGGCCACCTTATTGGGAGATTTCAAATCAGTTTTTAAAGGTTAGTCTAGATTGCTACCTGATCCAACTCAGCAGGAAAAATCATACCATGTTGCGTGTGAAGTGACTATAATTTATTAGCTCATTAGCCTGGCCTTGAAATTGCCATTTTGAGCACTTGCCCAGGCTGACCAAGCTTAGAGGCTGGGTTGCTTTTTTACACACTCAAGGTTTCCCCTCTGCTCTTGGGCACTCATTACAGGAGCTCGCTGAGCTTACCATGACCTGGTGCACTTACTGATAAGCGGCCTTCTACTGGTGCATCCAACGATTTGAAATCTGCTGCTGCCATCATCTTCCCGGCTGATATAGAAGTTCTGCTGTATAAATGAGAAGGACAAAGAAGTGCTGGTCAGAGAGAAAAGAAGGAGAAAGATTGACCTGTCACATACACTCTTCTCTTTCTACCTTCACAGGAGAGTCCAAGGCCTCCCAGCCACCTGAGGGCTTAAAAGGGCAGCCAGCAGCCCGGTAGTCACTGTTGGCATCTTTCCAAATGGTCAAGACAAAGCTAGGGAGGGTGGTGTTCCCCAAAGCCGCACTGGGCTGGTCTGTGCCCGCTGAAGAAATGGCAGGGTGTCTCCATTTCTAATCACTTAAGCTGTTCACCACACCTTATCACCACCTTCTGTGGAATTAAAAGTCATACTGGCCAGTTGAGAAGGTTTTCCCATTCAGGGATGTATCATGCACATTCTAACACCAGAATAATTACTGAAATATGCGAGAGGGGCACATTTCATTTTACCTCGGACTTGATGCCTACAAATAATTTGGAGACTGGGCAGCCGATTCAAATATCCTGATGGATTTTTATCTGACCAGGTGTTCACCTTGTTCCCTGCTTAGTTGTCTGTCAGCAAAGAGCCCCTCCTCATGTTGACTCTGTTGAAGAGGGCCATATGGTGTGTAATGCCTACCCTCAGTCAATGTAGTCACATTTGCATTCACTCCCTGATGAGACAGTAAAGGGGAGACTCCTCTCCAATGCCAAGGACCTTGTGCTTGGAGCAGGACTGAGCGTAGAGTGATAAAGGCTTCATTTATTTTTAAATTAAGAGTACTAGCTAAAGTCATTTATTTGCCTATTGAAGTTCTAGGATATCTTCCAAATTCTGCTCCTTATGTTAATATTAGTAAATCCTTTGGGGGTAAGTCATACTAACAAACACACTCTTTAAGAAATAAAGGCAACTAGGACTCTGGGTGTATCTCTGCTAACATTTTCTAGCCTTCCTTGGTGGGAAGGGCATAGTGATCTATTTTCATTTTATGTCTGAGACTATGCTGAAGACAATTCCATTTCATAAATACGCTTAAGCACTTTCTAGAAATAATTTTACTGTAAATATTGCAAGTACAAAACCTTTATTTTCTATTACCTATTTTCCATTAGCTATGTTTTCTATATTTCTAGGTTTTCTTATAGAAAGGGCAATGAGTTACAATCACAAACATAGGTATTGATAGCCACAGAAGACCATTTATTTGAAAACTGCATTGCACTTGAGCAAAATTGATACCATTAAGGCTAAGTGAATTGTTGGAGTAGATTACAGTTGATACAGATACACTTACTTAAAGTAAAGCAGAATTTTAAACAGGGTAAAGAAAATTCTGAGTTATAAACTTGAACACTATGCCTAGGCCCCTGGGTTCATATCTGTTTTTGTTATGAATTTGTGGTTGCCAAGTTATCAGCTGTTTTAAATGTCTGGATACTAATTTACAAGTTTATCTTACTGTGGTTTTATGAAAATTTTACAAGGATTTCAGGTTATATATATACTTTTTTCTATAAGAATGCTTCTATTTCTATTGTAACTACAATTCTATGTGCAGTAAAAATGACCAGTAAGTAAAATGAAAAGTAAGAAAATGATGATTATTGTTAAAATAATCCAATACTTGGAACTTAATTTAAACTTAAATAGAATGAACAGATCATTTGTGCTTTTCCTATGCAATTCAACAAGGATAACTTTCCATTTCTCCACAAGATAACTGTTTCTGAAGCCAAGGAAAGTTGTTTCATATCTATTTACTTTTCTTATTTGCAGTGTCCTTCTGTAAGTGCACACTCAGGAATGGGTTGCTAGCAACTAAATGCATCAAATACAAAACTACTGCAATTTTGAGGCCCCAAATGGACACTATAGTCAACCTAAACTCAAATGCCCCTCTGTCCGTTTGTCAATATCCCTTATTCTTGCCATATCGGCAATACGTATTCTTTGAAGACCAGAAGGAACTGATTCTTACTTGTACATATATGAGTTGATTAATACAATTATAAATGCCACCTGTAAATAGCTGTCTTTTTTGTTGTGCGTATGTGTACGTCTGTCTAAAAGAGTGCTCCTTAAGTCAGTTTTGGCAGGGACTTTGCTCCCTCTGCTACTGTCTGTGCTCAGGACCTAGAATTGTGCCCAGCAGGCTGTAGGCATTTAATAAATAAGGGCGTGAATGAATAATAAATATATGATGGGTTTTGATGAAAATAATTTAGACCTTATCTGATTCAACCCCTTCTTTATACAGATGTGGAAATCCAGCTAAGGGTGATTTGTTAAATTGATTGCCCACCCATTCATTCATTCCTCAACCCTCTTGTTCATCTGTCAGATATTTATTGAACACCGGCTACCTCCCAAGCATAGTATTAACTGACGGGGGTACCAGAAAAACATAAACAGAGATCCTGCCTTAAGGGAGGTCAGTGTTGGTAGGGGAAATGGACACAAGAAACATAATGACTCTGCGGGCATCTCTGCACCATGAGGAGAGAGGGAGACAAAGGAGACTTTGAGAGGGGTGACCTGTGAGTTGAGTGCTGAGTGAGGAGGGGGCAGGCGACGATGGCAGTAAAGCAGGTCATAGGCAGAGATGAGCCACCGCAAATGTGTGGCCTGCATTAGGGACTCAAGTAGTTCAGCGCGATGAGCGTGTGAAATGACCTTGGGAGGGAATACACCTTAGCGGTTAGGCTGCGGGCTCGAGTCAGAAGGCCAGGGTTCTGGCTTCACATCTGTTGTTTAGGAGCTCTGTAGCTTTGGGCGCCTGAAGCTCTTTATGTCTTAGTTTCCTTATTTATAAAATAGGAATAATAGAACTTACTTCATACAGTAGTCTGGAGCAATGGTTAAAAGAAATGTATTCGTGCCT
This sequence comes from Phocoena sinus, assembly GCF_008692025.1. Lineage (NCBI taxonomy): Eukaryota > Metazoa > Chordata > Mammalia > Artiodactyla > Phocoenidae > Phocoena > Phocoena sinus. Next base: position 51,464,054 of record NC_045767.1, on the reverse strand, counting down.
TCTACGTGATAAGAGCTTAACCAAAGTTTGGGGCTACTGTTATCATGATTATCATTAGGAAATGATGCGAGATGGAATTGGTAAGGTGGGTTAGGTGAGACTGTGAAGAACTTAACATGTGAATCTTATTCTGTATGCCCTGGGCCACAACTGAGATGAGTGCAAGCCAGGAAGGGAAATATTTGGGCTTTATTTTATTTTAAAGAGAAAGAAGTCCCAGATTGCCAAATAGAGGAGAGGCTTCAGAGAGAAGGGACTGAAGACTAGGGAACTGTTTGGAAGATGTGATTGGCAATGGAATTGGGGATGGAAAGGAGGCAGAGCCTCTGGAGAGATAAATCAGATATGGAACAATAAGAATGGGGGCGGGGGCTCAAAGCTTCCCAACTTTGACAACTGTGAGCTTCAGTGAGGTCATTAACCAAAACCCTGGGTGTAGGAAAATGAGCATCTCTTAGAGATTGCTTAGGAGAGCATTACAGTGTAGAGCTTTGTTCTTCAGAGCGTGGTGGTCTGTGGCCCAGCAGCGTCAACATTACCTGGGGGTTTGATAGAAATTCAGAATTTCCAGACCTCCCCCCAGACCTCCCAGCTAATGTGTGTGTACATTAAAGTAGAAAAGTACTAGCTCAGAGCAGGTTTTGTACACTACATCCCCTTGATCGAATCCAGCTTACTGTTTTTGTTTTAACCTGAGAGCTAAGAATGTTTTTTTTTTTTGGAATTATAGTTGATTTACAATATTGTCTTAGTTTCAGGTGTGCAGCAAAGTGATCCAGTTATATATATATATATATATATTCTTTTAAAATTTCTTCTCCAATATAGTTTATTACAGGATATCGAATAGAGTTCCCTGTGCTATATGGTAAATCCTTGTTGTTTATCTATTTCATATATAGTGGTGTGCATCTGTTAATCCCCTACTCCCAAGTTATCCCTCCCTCCCTCACTTCCCCTTTGGTAACTATAAGTTTCTTTCCTATGTCTGCGAGTCTGTTTCTGTTTTGTAAATAAGTTCATTTGTATTATTATTTTTAGATTCCACATATAAGCGCTAGCATATGGTGTTTGTCTTTCGTTGTCTGACTTACTTCACTTAGTATGATAATCTCTAGGTCCATCCGTGTTGCTGCAAATGGCGTTATTTCATTCTTTTTTATGGCTGAGTAATATTCCATTGTGTGTGTGTCTGTGTGTGTGTACGTGTACATACACACACACACGCATGTATATATTACATTTTCTCTGTCCTTTCATCTGCTGAATCATTTTTATATTTGTTAAATGGTTAGAAAAAATAAAGGAAGAATAATATTTCATGACATATAAAATTATATGAAATTCAAATTTCAGTGTCCTTAAGTAAAGTTTTACTGCAACACAGCCATGCTCATTCCTGGACATGTTGTCAATGGCTGCTTTTGCTGTACAACTGTAGAGTTGAGTAGTTGCCACAGAGAAGATATGACCCACTAAGCCAAAAATATTACTACATTGCTCTTAACAGAAAGTTTCCTGGCTTCTGATCTACAGAAAGAACTTGGGAGTTAGGAAGACCTGAGTTCTAGTCATACTGATGCTATTTGCCCACATGCAGTTACTTAAAATCTCTCCGTTTTGATTTTTTTCCACTTATAAAATGAAGATATAATTTTACCCATGAAATAATAAGAATAAATGGGAATAATGCACCTATTGTACTTACTCCAAAGACTAGTGCATAGTAAGTGCTCAGTACATATCAGCAATTATTCTTATTACTCCGTAAAAATATTAATAAATGACTGAGGTACGTCCCAGGGCTTTTCTTTAATCCTGCATGCAGATTTCTTTTCAGACACATGCAGATTTCTTTTCAGGCACCAGTGCAGATTTCTTATCAGGCACATCTAACACAGCTTTTTTAAAATATTCACTCTAAGTTACCTAGATTTCTGTCCTTGTCCAACTAACCGATTTTAGAAGAACGCACAGTAATAAAGAAAATTACTCCTTTACATCAGTATTTAAGCCTTTCATGAATAATGATATTAATAACTAATAACCTACAATGTGATATAGATACTAGGGAGTAATTTATTTTGATATTTTTATGCCATCATAATGAATTTGTTTGTTATTCATTGTAACCCTACGTTCAAGGCATAAATCAATGTTGTTTTATATTCTGGGCAGATGCTGTGTGTATTTCCAGAGGTTTTCTAGGGTAAAGAATTAACATTTATTAATAGTAACACAAGCATGGGGTGTTTTGAATACATTTTAAAAGCATCAATAAAAGAAAGTCACTGTCATGGATTTTTTTTCCCATTTTGAGGGAATGCTGCAAATAACCATGCTGGTATTTAATACTTGGACCTTGATTTGAACTTAAATTGAATGTAGATCAATATTTTGGTTATCTCCCCAATTGAAGTATAACTTTTCCTCAAAGGAAAGGTACAGTTTCAAGAAAAATGGAATGTTCCTGCCTTTTTACCTCTGCCTTTTCTTATTAGCTACACTCTGATATCTCTTTTAGCAAATACTGATATCTGGGGACACTTGGTGCAAAGAGCGAGACAACCTCAAAACTGAGAATTTATGTGCAGCTATTTCCTGGTTGTGAATATAATATTGGGCTGTGGTGTGAAGTATCAGATAATTTTCTTAGATCTTCCATTATTGTAAACATCTTCTCTTAGCACAGCCTTTAGGAGTTAGGAAATAGAGAAACAGACTCAGATTTCTAAGATGTTATAATAATTACAAATAAAAAAGAGCAGAGTATTGCCTCTTAATATGAAACAATCTATTTCTTTACAACTTGGTAGAGATAAATACATATATGTTTTCTGTTTATATTCTTATTCTCCATCTTAATTTGGTTTGTTAATCAACATTTATATTTCCAGTTGGCATCTACTAGAATTATGCCAAAATTATTGTTATATAATTATTGAGAATATTTCAAACGTTTATTTAAACTTGTTCAAATTAAACATTTAAATGTGAACTCTTTCTAGAAGATCTTAGGTTGTAAACAGTATGAAAAAATTCTCTAGAATTCTTTTAAATATGACAGAACATATATTACATTTAAGTTACAAATAGTACAACATTGTCAAAAAAGCGTTTAAAATGACCACTGCTTAAAACAAATATGTACTTGTTTACTAACATATTAATAAATGTGTAATTTACTAATTAGTAAATATGCAATATAAAAACTGGATATTCCCACAGTTAGCATTACTAAACTCCAGAGTGAAAAAAATAAGCCTGCTTATTATCTGTGCCACATTTAGGATGGTGAACTTGCTATGAAGATCTCATCTTCTTGTTCCTTTCTTTTCCATCCTAGAAACACTAATGTAGTAAAAATTTGATAATGTAAATTTCAACTTGGTTGAGCAAGGTAGCCAGCATCCATAAACAATTTAAACTGAGTTGTGAAGTTGCTACGAAGAGTTAAAAAACAAAACCAAAGACTGACGGTAGAGAGTTAGGTGGATAAGTGATGATATGGAGGGAAAAAAGCCATGTTTCAAAGGAAATTAACTGAATATCTCTTACTGGACAGTGTAGTCTTATGAAACATCTTCCTAACAATGAAGGTGTTGTTCTAATTTGAAGCACTTTTATCATAGGAGGTGACTCGAATACCATTGTATATTTCCACGTGTGACAATGTAGCCTTGTGTTTTCTTCTTGGTATGTAGCTCTTAGAGTTTCTAACTTTGGAAGGTGAAGTTGTTTGAATCAGTTGTAAAATGGTCACCATTTCTTTTACTACTGACTATTCCATCTGTAGACATTAGGAATGCCATGGTTCTGAAAATTAAAAAGAAACAACAGGCTTGCAATACACCATTGCAGGCTTAATCTGAGTGGGCTTTGGATATTCAGGGAACTGAAGCTCTCACCACTTTACTGGGGATTTTGCTCTATAATCTAATGATGCAGACCCTGGATATTATAGTAAAAGCAAGGGGCTAATCAATTCAAACATCTGCATCAAATACGTGCAGAACTGTGTACTCTGTATGGTTAGAGCCAAACCAACATGGTTCCATAATAAAGTTCTTCTCTCTGTTTATGTAACATAATAATGCTTTGTTTGGGGTGTTTACTAAGATGTTTATTCAAAAGGAGCAGCAAGAAAAACGCTGGATAGCTGCACTGCAATTACAACTGCCAAAAAGTAGTTGACCAAACATATCTTTAGAAAGGTGCCATCATATTTCTTTTATGCATTTAGTGAGGATAGACCCAATACATTTAGCTCGTGGCCTGCTTGGAAAAGCTCATAAGAGAGTAAAGTATTTCTTCTAGTCCTGCCTAATTTTATTTTTTCATGACTGCTTTTGGAAAGAAAGGCTCAAAATTTAGACTAAGTTACAGGAAACTTTCACGTCTCTCAGGGAGGTAAGCAGAAGGGAAAGAAAGTAAGGTTGTCTATCACATCTTCACTTAATACGTTAGAATGGGCAAGGATTTTTGCAGGACTCAGAATCAACACAGATTGTGTACATGAAGAAACGTTAATGAAGGGGTTCCTTATAGAGGTGTGACCTTATAAAGAGAACAAACAGGCATGCTGGGGCACCAAGAGACAGGCCAAAGTGGGAAGTCTTCAGCAGAGAGGGGGCTTACCATTGAAACAAATCAAGTTTAGGCTTCAGGGTTTCTCATTCTATAGACCCCTTCCAAGGCCCCAAGAAGGGTGAGGGATATGTTTCTATGGTCATATATTTTTATTTATTTTATTTACTTTAAATTTTATTTATTTATTTATTTATTTTTGGTTGTATTGGGTCTTCATTGCTGCGCGCAGGCTTTCTCTAGTTGTGGTGGGGGCGGGCTACTCTTCATTGCGGTGCACGGGCTTCTCCTTGCAGTGGCTTCTCTTGTTGGTGGAGCACGGGCTCTAGGCGCGCAGGCTTCAGTAGTTGTGGCACGCAGGCTCAGTAGCTGTGGTGCATGGGCTTAGTTGCTCCACGGCATGTGGGATCTTCCCGGACCAGGGCTTGAACCTGTGTCCCCTGCATTGGCAGGTGGATTCTTGTGAGCCTGGGAATGTGCGGGGTGTGGGTTCTTATGGTAGATTCTGAGAAGGATAATATGCAACATAATGTTTAAAGTTGTACTGTACTGCAGACTTTAGTTTGTACGAGAGCCTTGGTTAAAACAAGTAACAACACACAGAACGACCATGGGCCAGTGTGTCCCACATGGTAAACTGTGATGGGGAAGTGGAAGGAAATGGCCATGAATTATAAACAGAATTATTCAATCTACAGACACTTTCCAGATGAACAACTACCTTTCAGCCTGAGCTTTTGTTAATAACTGTTCAGATATTTACACGTACCACTGATGAATGGACAGGAATGTTAGACTTCTGGAGTGTTGTATTGGAGATGACGGCAATGACTCTTCTGGCAGGGCAAGGGGGAGAGGATTTATTTTTCATGAATGGGTTCTAGATTGAGAGACTGCAAATTATTCTAGTCAATAAATGGAGGAGGTTAGAGCAGGATTGCTAAGATCCAGGTTTTTCCTTCTAAATTCCCAGGTAGTTTGGGGTCTTTGTTTGTTTTTGTGAGTTTCAGTCAAGGGAGTCAGCTTTGCAGCATCCCGGAGACTATTGTCTCCATCTTTTTATGTATCCCACTGTTCCTTATTTGGGTAAATAGATGGTTTCTTTGGAATCTATTGTAAGACTGTGTTTTACAAACACGAATGCATTTTGCTTGTCTAGTTTGATCTTCATTTTAAGAAAAGCTGTGTGATGTTTGATGGTAAAGTAAAGAATCCTTTGATAGCGCACGGCACCATTTCTCCTCTTCTTAGGTTATCTGTTTGTCATACTCCCTAGCCTCATGTTCCAGACCTTGCTCTTTCATGTCGATTTTCCAGTAAAAAAAGCACGGCATCTAGCTCCCCGTAAGGGTTCCATGTAGGGTCTTGTCTGTGCTCTTCCCTGTGCCTGGCATCCCTTCCTGTGACTAGTCACTCATCTAACTCTTATTCATCTTGACTCAGACATGACATCCCTTACAGGAAACCACCCCCTGATTCTCTGTGTACCTCTGTCTCCTAATTTTCATATCATATATCACATCATATCTCTGTGTTTATCTTTGCCTCCTAGACCACATGGTTTTCCAGGTCAGGGAAAGGGTCGAATTCCTATCTGTGTTCAGAGTGTGTAGGATCTGGCATGAAGCAGATCATCAATAGGTATTGGTCGAGCTGAACAATTGTATAATTGTACGAATTTCATTTTCCCCAGAGCAGGAAACACTATGTAATCCTCAAGGTAGCTCTAGTGTCCTAGTTAAAACTTAGTCCAATGTGTAAAATTTAATTATCTCTCTCTGATTAATTGGATCCTGAGATGACTTTTGGATTTTCCCTGTGCTTGGGGTAAAATTAGACCAGTAATGTCTGCTTCATCGCACTGAGCTACCTGAAAGAGTAAGTTGTACTTCTTTTAAGACGACATTGCAGATTAGGTAATACCTTTTATATGAAGTACTAGAGAAGGTAACTAACCTTGATTACCACTCTATGCCAAGTCCACAGTGAGTAAGGTGATAATGACAATGTCCATTATTACGCTGGATCTCATGCTAACTCTATGATTTGGAGAGAATAGGGAGTTTATTGTCATCTTTAGCCCGGAGAGATGAAGTAATTTCCCTGAGGTCACCATTCTGGAGGCAGCAGGATTTGAACCCTGATCCTCCTCAGTCAGGTTCAGTGCTTTCTATTCATTATTCTAAGATGTCTCAGCACTGAGAGACGTTCCATCATGATCAGGCATTATTTTTACTTTCATCTGACCAATACTTGAGACCTTTTATAACTTTGAGGGGGTTTTGGCCTCTTCCTAAAGGAAGAGGGCATTGGGCAAATGGTGTACATTTTCATCAGTTTAATGAGAATTGGCTTTGGAGGTAGTGTTGAAGAGGAAAGAAGTCTATGGAAGAGGTAGATAAAGAAATGCTAAAGATTAATGATATATTGAATATATAACCTTTCTTAGGGTAAGAAAAGAGACTCTTGAAGATAAGTTTCTCAGGGAAGATGTTTACCAGTGTTTCTAAAAATGCATGGTCTATATACCTTTCTAGGACGTGGATTGGAAATCTACTTTGGGTCTATACCTATAATGAGTCAATTTGCCAATGAAGTGTTTTGACGTTGGACTATTTCCTATCTGCTTTTCTAAGTACCCAAGTGTTTTATACCTTGCTAGGCATCATCCATTTCAGAAGAGATCACTTTTAAAATGGGTTTCCCCCAAACGTAGTCGCATTTTTAGTGCACAGTGAAATTCATTTGAATAATGGGGTTTTATTTTCCATGTGCTTTCAGCAGAATTGTGAGCATGGAAAGAAAATAAGGCAGATTTGTTGGGTAGCTGCAAAGTGAAAAATACGCATTTGAGTGAGTGATGGCATGTGGTTGATTTTATTCCCCCACCTCTTATGGATACTTCTCCAGGATTTCATGGATGGGGGGAGGGGTAGCTCTTGTCCTTGAATTCACATCAGGACACTGTGACACTTCACACTATAGATTCTAGGGAGAAAAACACCCCGAGATTTGCAAAGCCTAAAGAGGCCTGGCAAAATGGAATCATTTGCTTAAAATGGTAGGGAGTTTATTTACTGGATTAAGTGTGAGGTATGTTGATAACAGATGGAACGAATGATCACGTGACACATTTAAATAGTCTAAGGATAACCTCGATGTCCTGGTCAATGTTCCTTTTCTCGATTAATGCCAGTGCTAATTAACTGGCACAAGCGCTTCTAGCCATATGGGGGAGGTTGCTAAAAGCCGGCTGGCAGCCTATATCCAGCCACTACCTGTACGTAATTTAGTGCCTTGCTTGGTGCTTTGGGACTTACACAGTGGAACAGCCCAGCACAGGGAGAGCTGATGGTGGCAAGCGTCATGGTGTTGTCTTTGTTTATTTTGTGCGTATCATTCCATATGTGGTTGACAAATCAGACATCGTACTGACTTTTTGCAGGATGCGTGATGCTGTGCTTGGCCCGTGTCTGCATGCTGGCTCCTTGAGTTTCTGACTGGTCTGTTAATTGATCTTATTCTGATTTTCTTATAATGGGCAGCTAATTCAGAAATGATCTTCATTCAACCAGTCCTGTGCCATTCAGCTCTCTATCTGCCTTATGACTTGAAATATGAAGGGAAAAACTAGTTTAGGCCAAGAGAGTAATGTGGTTTGGAAGTTAAGTTCTATGTCCATCTCTAGCAATGATTCTCATAGGAGGCAAGAGTACTAGGGGAAAAACAATGGATTTGGAGTCTCATGATTTGGGGAAGAATCCTGCTAGGGTTGGACATGAGCCTTTTGGCTCTGGGTGCTCCAAAGGGCTGGCTTGGGAAATAGAAGATTTAATCCCAGCAATGTCCACCAGTCTTCTCCAAGCCGATTCAAATGAGTAAAGTTGAAGGAAAAATAGGATCCCCAGCATAGCACAGGGAGATCAGCTTGGTACTTTGTGTCCACCTAGAGGGGTGGGATAGGAAGGGTGGGAGGGAGACGCAAGAGGGAGGGGATATGGGGATATATGTGTACGTATAGCTGATTCACTTTGTTATACAGCAGCAGCTAACACACTATGGTAAAGCAATTATACTCGAATAAAGACGTTAAAAAAAAATAGGATGCCCGTGTCATTTATCATCAACATGGAACACTTACAAATGAAAAGAGGAGTTCAGTTCATGAATAATCACTCAGGGACCCTGGCATAAAGCAGGACGGACCTGGAGACACTGAGATGTGCGGTGTTCCTAAGTCAGAATAACATACTCGCTTTGCAAATGCAACTTCAAGACAAGCCCCCTAGAGCTCCCTAGTCCAGCTGGATTTCAGCCCCTCAGGATCTCCGAGACAGGAGCTGTGAAGCCTTCACTGTCTTGGGAAAAGGTGTTTTTGAACCTCTCTGTACCTCGGTTGGCTATGAAATGGGGCTTAGGATACTTGCCTCTCAGAACTGGGGAAAAAATTAAATTAGATGTGCATAAAGCTTCTAGGACAGGGACTGTCACACAGGAGTTGCTTGTCCTCTTGCCTCCTTCCTTCCCCTCCTCCCTTCCCCACGGAGACAGTTGCACTCTGTAGCATGTCTTAATATACATTTTTAAAGGAAGGGACCAGAGTTTTGTATTCCCTAATTGAGGCTGACCCCTTTGAAGTTAGCCATTGTGTGTTATTAATCATTTATCCCAGTCACATGGTGCCTGGGACAGAGTAGTACTCAGTAAACATTCATTGAATAGATGAATGAATTAAAGAATAAAAGAATCTTGGTTGTTCCACAGCAGAGGTTTCTCAGACAGCGAGGAGTGTGACTGTGTTCTTGGCTGATAAGAATTCAGGAAGCACGAGAACACAGAGTGGTCTTTCCCCAATGGAAACTTACGCTGAGTGGCAAAATAAGAAGGCTCTTCTTGAGGGTTTGTCATAACCAAGGAAGAACTGGTCCTCCTGTCCCCTCATGGCTCCCCAGATCCTGCTGAGTTTCTGAGATGGAGAGGAAGCAAATCTGGAGCTTGGCGCAGCAGGGAGGGAGAAACACATGTAATTTCCTTTGTGCCCGCCCTCTGCCCCCCTACCGGACTGGAGAGGAGGTTGGTGTCCACATGGAATGTCTGTGAAATCTGATGGGCCCTGTCTCGACTGGGTGGCTTTCGTTTCCTGTCTGCACTAAGGGGTGGTAAGCATAGCTTTGGGGAGGATGTAGGTATGATCTGAGCAGTGGACCAGAGCACGGGCTCCGGGGTGACACTGCCCAAGTTCAAATTCCAGCTCCACTGATTACTAGTGTAAGCCTGTGCAGACTGATCAAATTCTTTAAGTCTCCATTTCCCCGTTTATTAAACAGCGATAATAATTCTGTGTACCTTACAGGCTTAGTTTGAAGGTAAAATGAAATGATCTATGTAAAGCATTTGGTTTCGTGTTTGGCACATAGTAGGCACACGATCATTATTAGCTGCCATTTCCCATATTAATGCTAGTAGGATTGTCACCACCATTATTCATGGGTCTGAACCTCACCCTTCATTACACCGAATTCTCTCAGTGAGGTGATTGCTCCCAGTTAGCTGGCATCAGGGAACCTCCGGGGGGGAAACGTGGATACGGTAAGACAGGGAATTGTCACATCTAGTATATTACATGCTTCAACAGCCAGGGGCTGATTAGTACAAATTGAATTTTGCACTAACCTGCCAGAGGCTGAATGCACAACTGGGTTCTTTGGGTTCAGTTCGATTGTTGTGAAGAGATAGTTACATGAGAGGTACCCTGTGAATATTAAAAAATACTACTTGGTAGCAGTTAATAAGAGAGCAAAATACATACATACGAATATTAAAAAAAAAATTGTAACCTCCCCACCAGGAAAGAAATATACTGAAACTACTCTCAGACTTGAAGCTTGAAGGGCACAATCCGCCCTGGGGGGAAAATCAAAGAGATCAAAAAAAGCACCAATCCCCTATGCTTTCGGAGCAGGCTTTATCCGTGTTCTCTTTTCGTGCTTGTATGCCTGGGTTGCGCTGTACCTTTGCTGCTCTTGCTACTAAGACTCTTCCACTGTCAAGTTCCTGGCACGCCAGACTAGGAAAGAATTTTTCTGTACTTTGAGCTCGAGCTGGGCGCTGGGAAGTCCTCCTGTCCTGGATTTGTAGCCGCACGATGCCATTCTTCAAGCAGAAGCTGCTGTCCCCCCCCACCCCCCCACCCCCCCCTCCCGCGCAGGGCGTTTTGGCGATTGTTGGAGCCAGCCCCGCTTTGGCTCGTGAGGGGCTCTGCTTGATGGAGATGAAAAGTGAATTTCTCCTTTGTGCCTCCACGCGCGGCTCTCTCATGAAAATAGAACCTGCTTTCATCTTGCTGGGCCTGACGAAGAGATAGCTCCCAGACTGCAAGTCAGCATTTGCCCGCACGATTGTTTGGCAAAATCTATTTTTAAAAGTCCATAAGTTCTAGTGGTAGACAAAATGGGTACTCTTTTCTGGGGGAAATGGGAGAGTGTGTACTCCATGATGTGCTGTCAAGTAATGGACGAAATTAGCTCCCCACTTCTTTTCACTCCCTCTCTGTCTGGAAGCCTGGCATCCTAAAGATACCCGAGCCAAGCTATGATATGGAGGGGGTTGATTCACCCCTGGGAGGAGGGAGGGGCTGGGCTGTCACTCTGTGTCCGCTTCCAGCTGTTCTGGGTTGTGCCCGCTCTGCATCTCTTTGTGACCCACATCTGCAGGTCACGTGAGGCTGACCATCTTGACACGTGCGTGAGTCACTGGCGTTGGAACTGTAAATTCAGAAACGAGGTTAGGCTTCTTTTGGTCTTTTGTTCTTCTTTCTATGTAATGGGAGTGGATTAGGAAGGCTTGATGAGGGTTAATTAATCAGGAGTTCTTACAAAAACAAATTTGGGGACTTGGGGACAATTCAAGAACCTGGATTGATGTAAAGATATACAAGGCAGGCTTGTGTGTGAACGGTGGGTGCCTCTCACACCCGAGCTTCCCTAACTGTGCTTTCGCTGCTGCTGTCCCTCCGGCTAGGACCACCTTGCCCCCAACTCTGTCCCCAGCTGGCACCTCATAGCATCACCCTTTCCTTTCTCTCAAGTTCTGTTCTAATGATAGCTTCTTCTGGTCACTTGCCTGCTCCTCAGAGATTACTCTAAGGCATTTTTTTTTTTTTGCGGTACGCGGGCCTCTCACTGTTGTGGCCTCTCCCGTTGTGCAGCACAGGCTCCGGACGTGCAGGCTCAGCGGCCATGGCTCACGGGCCCAGCCGCTCCGCAGCATGTGGGATCTTCCCGGACCAGGGCACGAACCCGTGTCCTCTGCATCGGCAGGCGGACTCTCAACCACTGTGCCACCAGGGAAGCCCTAAGGCATCTTTTATATTGCTTTACTGTTTCTTCAACTTTTCAGCAGTGGTTTTGTCCCTTGCCTCTTCAGCTAGATTGTAAATTATTTGGGGGACAGAACAATATTCTATGTATCTTTGCTATGTCTCATTGGTGTATGTGTATGTATGTTGACTTATTTTCCTTTTTATTAATATTTTTAACGAGTGTAATATATTTTCATTATCTAACAATTATGAACAGAGCTAATCAAAAATAAATTGAAAATACACATCTTAAAATGGCAAATATCATTCACTTTAGATATGTAGCTTCTAATATACATATTTTTAAATCACTCCATCTGGATGATGGAGAGACGGGGGAAGATCAATGTATTTTATACATATTAACCCTTGAATCCTCAGAACAAATCTATGGGATATGGGTGATGATTATCTTTGTTTTAAAGATGCAGAAACTGAGGCTCAGAATTCTGAACTGACTTGCCCAAGGTTGTATAGCTAATATGTGATAGAGCATGCTATACAGAATGCTTTGTAATTTATTATTATGATGATTTTTTTACTTGACAACGTGGTGATCCATCCATTTATTTACTAAGTTTGTGCATAGTCTTGGGAGAATTTTGCACGGAACAGAACTAGCCTCTGCTCTCATGAAATAGGAAAGAGACAGTTGTGCTGTATGATAGGAAAAGTCCAGGGTACTGTGGGGCACATCGGCAACACCTAATTTAATCTGGAAGTAGCACACACATTTATTTATCATCGTTGTTCATGACTGTATTATTTCAAATAATCTTTTTATTTTAGAATAGTTTTAAATTTGTGGGAAAGTTGTAAAGATAGTACAGAGAATTCCCATATACCTTGTAACCAGTTTCACCTAATTTAATATCGTATGACTATGGCACACTTGTCACAACTAATGAACCGATTTCGGTACATTGTTATTAACTAAACTCCATACTATAATCAGATTTCATTAGTTTTTCCATAATATCCTTTTTCTGTTCCAGGATCCCATCCAGGAGCCCACATTCCATTTAGTTGTCATGTGTCCTTGGGCTTCTCAGGGTTGTGACAGTTTCCTAGACGTTCCTTGTTTTTGATGACCTTGACACTTTTGAGGAGTACTGGTCAGGAATTTTATAGAATGTGCCTCAACTGGGATCTGTCTGATGCTTTTCTCATGTTTAGACTGGGGTTATGGGTTTTGCGGGGGAAGCCCACCGAGGTGAAGCGCCATCCTCAACACATCACGTCCAGAGTACATGCTATCAGCATGAATTGTGATGATGTTAACCTTGATCATCAGGCTAAGGTCTGTGTGTCTGATTTCTCTACTGTGAAGTTACTCCCTACCCTGCATTCCAGATTGTACTTTTAGAAACAAGTCACTATATACAGCCCACACTTAAGGGATGGGGAGTTAATTTCTACTTCCTTGAGCGGAGAGCATCATGGCATTTTTACACTGCATGGATGTTCCACCACTGATTTCCCCAACTCCCTATTGATAGACTCGGAGGTTTTTCCATTTATATCAACTTTTAAAGCAATGCCACATGAATATTCTTTACAATTATCCTTGAACCCCTCAAATTATTTTCTTTAGAAAAAAACCTTTTCTATATAAATTTGGGTCAAAGAGTAGGTATTTTTAAAAGACTTTAAATTTTGGTGGAGAATTACTTTATAGAAAAGTAATACCTATTTACACTGGTGAATGCTATCTTTACCAAACAATAGCAAGGTTTTATATTAATCCTTTTAATCATTGATGATTTGATAAGCAGAAAATTTAAGCATGTAGTAGATATACTACTAAAAAGAAGGATTTGAAGTCAAAGTCCTGTTTTGACTGAAAAATCATAATCACTCTTTTATTTTATCAGGGAAATAACTCAGATTATCTAAAATGTTAATTCAGTGGGTATTTGCTGGACCGTGTTCTGGATAGGTAGCTAGTTCCCACTCCCAAGGATATTTTAATCTAGGGATGGAGGTAACATTAAAAAAAAAATAAACCCTCAAATTATTCCTGCAACTCAAATAGTACCTACAATTCAAATTGTACTTATATTTATCCCATTAAAAATCCACAAAATACCTCTTTAGACTGTCTACATGACTTTTCATGCTGAAAAAAATGATGAAGATTGCTTGAAGTATTTCTACAGTGCTAAAATTTATTTAACATGAAATTTAGAGACCTACAGAGATGGAGAGGTTATTGGTGCATGAAAGAACCTACACTCCAAACAGAAACTGTTTATGTAAATATTGGACTCTGAACAGATCTTCACTGAGGAAACCTGCCTTTGTGATTTCACAGATGCCAAATGGGAGGTGATTATGGAAGAATTATGAATTCCAAGATGTAGCGTTACGTGCACCTAAGTTTAGATTCCCAAAGGGACCAATTTACTAATACTAAGTGTATGAGCACAATGGGATATGTTGAAAACAGAGCTACACAGATTCAATAAGTGTGGAGGTGAATTTTAAATAAATAACAATGTGGGTGTTTCAAAGGACTGAGATTTTTGTCCTAAACCCTATACTTATTTGGAATGATCTTAGTGTACTATATTTAGATTGGGAACCGGAGGAAAAGAGAAAAAATTCTGAGATTACTAATGGCAAAATCCACTGGTTCTGTGAAATCTGACTGTGTAGAGTGGATCAGAAATTAGGAATCATTTAGATACAATCAAAATCTAAATATGGATACTAATTCCTTTCTCAGAGGGACATTTTCAGCTGTTCTTCAGTGAATTCAATTACTTTTTTTCCCTCACTGCTCATCAGTTCCTTGTTTATCCCAAGAACTGTGCTGCTGATGGTACTGTTTTAGAACACACTTGGATCAGTCGGGCAAGAGGTGAAATTTGAAAACTATTTCGTTAAGGTCAAAAATCCATGAAATTGTACTTCTTCCCCTTGCTCTTCTCCTTCTTCTCCTTCCTCCTTTTCCTCTTCCTCTCCCTCCCTCCTCCCCTCCCCCTTTTCCTCTTCCTCTCCCTCCCTTCTCCCCTCCCCCTCCCTCTCCTCTCCCTCCCTCCTCCCCTCCCTTCCTCCTCCCCTCCCCCTCCCTCTCCTCTCCCTCCCTCCTTCTCCCTCCTCCTCCTTTTCCCTTCCTCCTCCTCCTCCTTTTTCTTCTTCTCCTTCTTTTGCTTTTTTGCAATCCATCATCTCCCACAGTGGAAAGACTGTATCTTCTCATATTATATGGTATTCTTGGGTTGTTTAAGAGCTAAAGTCTTTGCCCAGCTTAAAGTACAGAGGACCAAGAGCTCTGACCATTCTCTGAAACAATGGTGGTTTTTTAGTCTCCAAATCCAATTAAAATCATTCTTAGTATAATGGGTAAGCAGGAAAAGGAAAGACATTATAGTCATTCATAATGTAATTGTAGCAGTGGTCAGTGCTGTGGCTTGGATTCATGCAGTGAGTTTTTTTTAGTGATGATACTCAACATGTATCCAGGGAAATAATACCTAGAAGGATGGATGGATATGAAGCCATCCGGTGGTGACACTGTGCCCTAGGACGGTACATGGCCGCATAAAGCTAGAACGGTCTTGCATCAGAATTCCTACTCCAAAAAACAACAGTAGGTGCCCTGTGACGTGGAAATATGTCACCAAAGCCATTCTCCTTTCTAAATGGGTATGTGTGAAATGGAGTTTATATATTCTGTCTGTGGAGTTTATAAGTCCCTTCAGGGATGAGGTTAAAGGTGGACTATTATTTCCATTTTAGAGGGTAATCCTGAAATTCTTTGTTTATATCAGTTGCCCATCGGATCCAGTCTGATGGATATTACATTCTAATCTAGAAGTTAGATTTTTACTTTCTCTCTTACAAAGCTATATGAATTGGTTAATCCATTTTAGAGTTAAGGCGTTAAAAAATTATTTTCAGTGATTCAGAGTTCTGTTTGCCAAAGTCTCTGTTTAACAAACATTAATTTCATAAGGCATTCTACATTTTAGCCTACAGTTTAGAGACACTACTTTACATCTGGGCTTTAAAGTTCATCTATTTCCTATGGAGCTAAGTGGTGTTCTAGAGTCAGGAGGGGAATGATCTTACGCTGGGGCTTTAAGTAGCAAGCAACCAAGAAGGATCCTGGAAAATTAGAATTGGATCTTATAGGGTGCTTCTTTGTGAGGCTCAGGTCTAGTTTGTCAGAATGCCCACCAAACAAGAGAATTCCATGATCTAACTACAAAACAAAAACAAAGCAAAACCAATAATAACACACACACATACACTTGAACTAATAAGATAAAATGATCTCATGGATTAATTTTGTTGATGTCATCTGGTTTCATGCTTCTGCTTCTACTGACCACCTAGTTACTATTCATTTGCTATTATCATAAGCATGTAGAGTCAGTGAAAATTAGTTGTTTCTTTTTTGTTTTTAACATGACAGTAGAAACCATAGCATATTCTCAAATGGAAGTCTAGAATGTGCTTCAACCTGTCCTCTCTCCTTTGACAGCTGCTTATTTAGATCACCTGAGAAATTTCAACTCCGCTTTTAAGACTTACATGAAATATCACTTCCTTCTGGAATTTTCCCTGGAGCTAACGGAAGAGTTGGCACATCCTCTTCCATGTTCCATGCAGTACCTTCCATAGTTCTCTGCTATAGGATGGAATTTGTTACATTGCTGCAACTATTTATTGCATGTCTCTTGAATTCCTCAAAGCAGGAATGGTATACTTTCATCTCCGTGGATAAAAAGAGGAGTGTACTGCAAGAGAAGGCACTTAATACATATTTGGTAAATTAATGGCTGAATGAACTGAGATCAACACAATTTTTATATGTTCTGGTAAATTGCTGATTGCATTTTAGAAATTTGGACCAATAAGGGGATGCTTGAAAACTCAGTGTTCTGGAAAAGATTTTAGGGGTGCAAAAGGATTAAAATATATTTTCAAATACATACAGTTAATTATATGCAGATTCTGACCACTTTCAAGCAAGTGAAGATGAGAAGAGATAAATTAACGAGAATGATTTTTTTCTTTGTTAAGAGGTAACATGCTATTTTTAAAAAAAGATCAGACTTCGAAGGTTCTTATTATGCTTCTCCCTTACAAGCTTTGTCTTCTTTAGCCTCAGTGTTCTCACAGGTAAAACTAAGGTCATATCAACTTCTGCAGAGTAATTGTGAGAGTTAAATTATGACATTGCATGTAAACTTCTCAGCATTAGTGTCTGCACATAGCTGGTTAAATGGTAGCCATCAATATTGTTGAAGTGAGGATCTCTCTAACTCCTAGGTTTGTGGCATTTACTAGTGTGAGCTACCCTCTAATGTTTTCCCTCTCTGCTAATCAAATGGGCTAGAAATTCATTTCGCAGAGAATGTTTACACACAGGGCAAAGACAGCAAAATCTCTAAGAGTCCCTATCACTGTAGATTCCTGTGACTATGATAATCTTTGAAATGTGTGTTGAATTCTTTAGAAGGAGAGAGTATTGAAATTTTTTAAAATGTTGTTATATTTTAAATTATTCTTTGACCTAGAGGGCAATAAGGTGAGGATGCACATTGCATTTATACATTATTTTTGCCCATCTGGCAATGAATTAGTCTTTAATTTGGGCTGAGCCATTTTGGTATTTCAAAACAAACAAACATTTTGAAACAGCACAGAAAAAATGTCATTATGGATTTTAATATGTTTACTATGCTTTATTTGGGGGGATTTCGATATGCAAAATTTCTATTGAAATGCAGAGGATCTCGCCACCACTGATTTGAGTACTAAAAATAAGATGTAGTCATATTCTTCTTCCCTTTCTTTTTTTTCTCCTTATTTGAGTAATTGTATGGTACAGAGCTAAATGACAAGGAAAACAGAATGCTAAAAAGTAACATTGGGTAAGCTGCCCTGGCCAGGCGATCATCACCATGGACCCCATCCAGCCCAAAACAGCCTTGATGAGCCTCTGAACAAGAGCAGCTGTGGAGGCTTCTCCCTGACTCCAAGGGGGCACCCACCAGGGCAGCCACAGGATGCCTTCTAGCTGCCAAAGGCCAACCAACCTTTGCTGGGCAGGAGACACACTGTCTCCTCACAGCTCTTCTTCGACATGGAAGTAATGTCCTAGAGGGCTGGAAGGAAGGTTCACTTCCCTGACACTGTCTCTCATCAGTTCTCTGGCTTTTGCTTTTAACCTCTTTTTTTTTTTTTTTTAAATGATCCCTACTTAATGAAAGGGGTCATGGTATTACCGCTCCCTGAGTGTCCTTGTCTGACTTATTTGCCTCTTGCACTTGCACCTTCATTGTTCACGGTGCTTTACATCACATCTTCAAGGAGGTCTTTCTTGTCATCCTTAGTCATTTTCTCCTCTCTACTCCCTTAGCATCTTGCACCTTCATCAGTCTTTTAGAGTCTGTTTTTCTGAGTCTACTGCAAGTTCCTCGAAGGCATGTCTTATTTGTCATTGTATCCTCCAGTGACTACCTAGCACAACGTATGACATGTACTAAGTATGCAGTAATTTAATGAAAGGATGAATAAATGATTGACCTAGAGAGTTGTTGGACCAGGAAAAGATGTGCGTTTTTCTTTTTAAATGAAGAAGTGTCATATGGTACCTCTACCTTCCAAAGAGGGACTTTTCATTGTTCCTCAGACTTTCTCTTCAACAATTCTTACTCAGGAGACTTAGAGGTGCTGAAATTAAACCCATGGCAAGGACCAGAAACCTTTTTTTTTCTTTTTTTCTGATTTTCCTGTCTCTGTGCGACTCTTCCACCTCCTTGGTTTACTTATTTTCGTAACCTCGACTCGATCTCATAGGACCCGTTTTGGCCACTCCAAGCCTCCCGTGGGCCACAGCATTTGCTAGTTTCTTTTGGACCTACCTCCAAGCCCAGTTGTGCTTATGCATATTATTCTGAGTTTGCTAAGTTCTGTTGAGATGAATGGGATGTTTGTTGAGGCATGTTCCTTGGGGACACTGTGAAAAGGGACTGACCCTAAATAACGAGAAGTTGTATAATTGAAAGGACTGTGATGATGAGGCAGAAAATGCTACCACATAAGGCTCTGTTCTTCCTCCTGAGGAGAAAGACAGAGGGATCATTTCTGTCTCCGGTAGAAATCTATTAAGCAGTTTGGACTTGCAGCGTACAGAATGGGAGAGTGAACACCCAGCAAGTGAATTTATGCTCAATGATTAGACAGTTGGCAGTACCTTCTCACCTTTCTGGTATAAGTATACCTGTTGAGGACAGACAGAAATTTGGTTTATTTTAATAGAAAAAAGGTGAAGAGAGTCAACAGAGTTTATATTTGGGTTAACTTTTTTTTCCAGTGAAAGGAAAAGGGAACTCGTGTGCTGGGAACTGGGAGTCAGTTATGACCCATGATTCTACCTCTGGCTTAGCGCCAAGTTTTAACTTTGGGCAGAAATGGTGGAACTTTCTGACTCCCTTTCCTGGTTCAGAATGGGATCAACAGCACTTTTGAATGCATCATCCTACATTGTATGAGCTCCCTATGTGGGTGGGAGAAAGACCACCCACATAAATGAAAGATGAATTTCACTTGTAAAACTACCATAGAGGCAAGGAAAGTAGGGTAAATCAGTGCACGTTACACGGGGGATATTGTTATCTTATGGTTTATCCTGTCTTCTCTTCCTCTCTTTTCTATGCAAAAGAGATGTGATTGAAAGAGTTGCATCGTTTTGTGGATCATGAAACTTGGGGTTTGTCACTGTGGCACCCTTCATGGTACCACTCTTGGTCACTGCACAGAAAGTGCCCCCTCATTCTTGGGCATTATGGCGAAGTCGATGCTTTTGATGTCTCGTACATGCAGGAGCTGGTGCTTTACCCTGTTCTGGGATCCTGTTTCTTTCTGTTTTTATATGATTCCCCTTCTTGGCTCCGTCTGCTGCTTTCTATATCTTATGATCTCTATCCTTCAGATCTTTGCGTCAGTAAAATGGAACCCAGAGCCAGACTGCTGCCCAGTTCATATTCTGATTCCTTAAAATATCTGTGTAAAGTAGGCCTAACTATAGTATTTGCATTATAAGGGTGTCTTGGGGATGAGACATGCTATGGAAATGACTTAGAACTGTTAACATAGTAGTTACTCAACATGTGCTAGCTTTTGTTATTAGCTCTTGAAATCATAGTGATAGATCAGTTGTATCTAAAGGCTTTGTGATGATATTGGCTTATTTTAAATGAAATGAAATCAGTTAAACTTTTTTTTCTGGACGTGGGCATGAATGAATGTGTAGTAATATCAGTACTTAATAGTCACTAAATTAAAGAAATGTACTGAAAAGTTATTACATGTTAAGAGGACAAGAAAACTTAATCCATTTGTCTTTTTGAAAAAATAGAATTAAAGATCTGCTTATATATGGAGTTAGCATTTAGATACTAACCAGCTTAAAGGTTCATGTCTACCTGTTATACTATGGCATCAGCTAGGATAGTGAAACAATTAACAATATGAGTTTTGGACTCAGATAGTTCTGAGTTTGAATCCTGCTTCTGCAACTTACTAGTTGTGTTACCATAGGTAAATAATTTAAACTTTTAATATTTATTTGTTTCCTTGTCTATAAAATGGATACTAATGCCTACCATATGGTTTGTCATTATATCAAAATGAGATACTACATGTAAATCATGTTGGTGCCTGGCATAAGGAAAGTAGTCTATAGAAACAGCCATATTGCACACCTCGGGGGGGGCACCATTCAACACTGTATTCTATGTAAATGGCACTCATTTGAGTTGTGCAATAAGTGGCTCTGTTATAAAAATTGGTATCTACTAACATTTTCATTATGATGATACAACTAGGAAGAGTACCTGTGAGTCAGAAATGCATGATTATCTGCTCTTTCTCTGCCACATGTGTAAGCAGAAAAAAAGTGGCCAGCATTGGTATATTAGCAACTACCGGTGTTGTTTCTCTTTAAGTTCATCTGAGAGATTTCCTGAATGTGTGTTGTATTTATCAATGGTCAAGTCTATGACTCTTAGGAAACTTACTGGGGGAAAAATAGTCTTTTCTCGCTGGTTGTTCTGGTTGCCAGTGCTTGATCCTGCCCACCCCACCTCCCGGGCATGTGGGTATTGTAGACGACGGCTCTTTCAGGAGGTGGTACCAGGACACAAGTAGTATTTTGCAAGAAGAATCCTTGGCCTTGCCTGTGGAGCAGAGAATGTGATCCCTAGCTGGCAGCCAAACCGCAAGCATGTGAGCAGGACCGCGAGCTTGGTTTCTGCCCAAGTACATGTAGGGGAGTGGAAAAGACAGGGAACCTTTGTGAAAATGATGCAGCCTCACATGCAGAGACAATTCCACAGTATCTGGTAGGATATTCCACTTTTGCCTCAAAGGAGAGACATTGTTTCTTGTTTACCTAGAATCATCTTCGTTGGAAAGGGAACCTCCTCATTCGTTTTCTGGAACTGGGGTCTTAGGAAGCCAGTCAACCTAAATGAGCCTCAGTTTCTTCATCTATAAAGTGAGACGAATAATAAAACTTTTCTGCCTATATAATAGTGTCTGGCCCAGAGTTTTTGCTCAACCAATACTTGCTGTAAATGTAACCAAGAGGATGGGCTTCACCAGCGTGGGCCACCCAGTTATGTGTCTTCTTGTTGTTATTCATCAACAGTGTCTCAGCTGCCATTGTTGCAGGAAGTTGAAATAGCCTTCCTGAAGTCTCTCCACCATCTCACAGATCACAATCCTAATTGTTCCCAGTATCTAGGGTTTTATTTAGTCTAGATGATCCAGCCTTTTTTCTTTATTCCTTCCTTCCTTCCTCCTTCCTTTCTTTCTTGCTTTCTTTCTATTTTTCTTTCCTTCTTCCTTCCTTCCTTTCTCTCTTTCTCTTTTTCTTTCTTTTTTTTTATACCATGCTAGCAGGACAAGTGGATGCTATGCTTTCTACTGGCACCACTGCTTCTGTTGCTACCACACAGTGTCACTGTCCGACGGTGGTCCTGCATAGCACAGTGAAGGCTGGTCCATTGCTCTGCAGGGACCTTTGCTGCTACAGATCTCCAAGCAGACGCACTGATGTCCCTTGGCTTGGGCTCCAGCTTGCCGCGTTCTTTCGTCACACTCACATGCTAAGTTAGTGTTCCTCATAGCATTATACCAAGACAGGGTAGCAGGCTCTGGGTGGACTTCCAGTCTCAGCCAAATCCATCCTTCCCCACGTCACCTTCATATGGGTCCTCTTTGGGACCTGACTTGAGACTGCCTCATTCTAATAGCGAGATTCCAATAACGTTGAACATTAAATGAGACGTTCCAATTTCTCTTTCCAGGAGTCTCCTTATCCCCATGACAATTTGTTTGTAAGTCCATCCTTCAGTGGATGGGTTCATATAGCAAGCGATATTGGGAGACATCTTTGTTAGACCACACAGGATATAGTACCTCTTTCCCAGAAGGAATTGGTACTCATCTTTACATAACTAAAGAAAGACTTGTTTTGCCCACTCCTGGCAGATGAGTGGTCAGCAGCTGCTGGTACCTGGCGTCAGGTGAATGATTAATTAATGTATGTGAAAGTGCCTCCTAAACTAAAGCCCTATAAGAGTAAGCTCTTATGATTATTATTAAATGCGCAGAGATGATTTATACACATGGCAAAGGCAAGGCTAGCACTCATGAACTTAGATGATAGCCAGGAAGCTCTCTGAAATGAAATGCCTCTAGTGCCTCAGAATGCTGGGCCAGTACTATTCTACTTAATACTGAATTGTGTTTCTTCTTTTTCTCCCATTCTTTGTTATCCATTTTCATGTTCGTTTCTTTTACTTAAGCTTCATAAGCCTCCAGCCAGTGTGGGGTGAGCAGGTGAGAGTTAGTCCACCCAACAAGCCAAGCTTTTGTGTGGTGGGGAAACATGTGCTCCTGGATGCAAAGGAAAAATGATAGTATTAATAACTTATAATGTGCCAGGTGCATCCTTACTATCTCATTTAATCCTTGAAACAACCCTGAAGGCTTTCTTCTCATATCTGAGGAAAGAAAGATGGAGATGTTGAGCTTCAAGGACAGGCCCAAGTCCACCTGGCTCCTGAGTGGCAAAAGCAAGAGGCACAGTTCATCATCCGTGACTGTTTTCTGCTCTAGTGCACCCCCTGGCTTCCGGAAAGGGAATGGGCTCCACTTGAAAAATATTCACAAGCTTTCAGACATTTTGGTGTAGGAATAATTAGGCAATGGCTCCATTCCTTCCTACTGAGCTTCACCTTTGCTTTGGGGTCTTCTTATTTTTATCCCCTTAGAGCCACCACTTGTAGGGAAGAGTGTGCAGTGTCCCCACCTGGCCAATGGAAGTTATTTCTTCTTCCTGCAGCACCTAATGTTAACAGCCTAGAACCAGCAAGACTAGGATTCCTAGACCCCATATGTTGGTGGCTTTCCCTTTTGCGGAGCAAGTTGCTGTGGCCTTTGTCAGGGTATTAGCACATGCAGTGCCCTGAATAATCAGATGTGGGCACATTAGCAGGAGGGGGTCTAGCTTTCCTTCTTCCCACTGGAATTCTTCCTACTTATGTTTCTCCATGAATTTCTGGCTTCCTTGATTTATCTTCGATAAGTTGTCTTTCTATTAAATACAATTTTTATTTCTCATTTTTAAAATTTTCATCTTGTCAAAATACTGTTTGTGTTTATTAAAAAAAAACAAAAAAACCCTATTTTCTATTCCATTTCCCGTCATGTAAACAGGAATTTTTGCCCAATAACCATTTATTGCCTTTCATTTAGTTGCTAATGTTTCTCTAATTACATGGAACTTTTGTCATGCTTTTTGGTACTCACCTGTCTTTCCTAAAAGAGCATAGTAAGGGTGCTAGCTGCAAGTTAGGTCCCCTTATGCTACTTACTAGCTGTGTGATCCTAGAAAAGTCATTACGTATCTCTGACCTTCAATCTATAAAATGGGAAGAATAACATGTTACCTCCCTAAAGGCAGAAGGAGGGTGGACTAGGTAATGTCCAACTAGGAAATATGATTAGTCCTACTCAGAATGTTCTCTGTCTCTTCATGTACTTTTGTCCTTTAAAAAACCTTCCTATCTTTACTGACCCTTCCCTTTGATTTTTAGTTACGTATTCCCTACCTTTGTATAAATTTTCGTTTACTTCTACTTCTTGTGACTTCCATCTGCTGAATAAATGAATGGATTTGTTTTCTTTCTACCTGCCTACCTACCTACCTACCTATGACCACCACCACTACTACCACCACCGTTACTATCTACTGAATATCTCCTCAGTGCCTGGCTTTGTGCTGAGTGCTGAACATTACCTCCATAAATCCTTTCAATAACTCTGACAGTTGGGTGTCATTATCCCCATTTTATAGATAAGAAGACTGAGGCTCATGGAGGTGAAATAACTCGACTGAGGTCACATGCCAGTAAGTGGTAGAGCCAGATTGTGGGCTTGGGTAGTTCTGACTCCAAAGATCACCACAGTTTCTGCGCCTTTCCAGTAGCTACTATTTATCTAGCATCTACCACATGTGCCACTTAGCATGGATCACTTCTTTTTACCCTCACAGAAATATTGTAAATTAGGTATTATTATTTCATTTTACTGCTGAGGATAACAACACTTAGAGACGTTAGGTAAATATGCCAGAGGCACACAGCCAATAAATGTTCTCAAATCCAATGTCAGATGACCTCCTTTCTCCCTTCTTTTCTGCTCTCTCCTTTGTGAATGAATCAGGGAGTCAACGGGTCACCTCCTTTTTTCCTCTTTTCCACTATTCTTTGCTTCCTTTCTTCTCCTTGAAAAAAAAAGATATGACTTTACTTTTCAAGTTAAAAATCTAAAACATGCCAGAAGCCAAAAAAAACAGGGAGGGGGCAGTAGTAGCAGAAAAGCACAAATAAACCAGAGTCAGCCTATAATAACCTTCCACCCAGAGATGACCACTTTCCTTCTTTTTTTTTTTTTTTGGCCTCCTTCTTTTCCTGCCCTTGCCTTGGCGTCTGCTTAGCCAGGAGCCACATTCCTTCTCCATCTCTTCCGGCACAAACTCCCTGTGGGGTTCCGTTTCCCCGCTGCGGCACTGGGCACAACGGTGTGGCACACACATTTGCAAAACTAATCAAGTGTAGCGGGGACAGGGAGTCCCAGCCCAGGCTCCGAAAGGCAGCCGCGGCCGCCCCGCCGCGCTTCCCTCTCCCTGGCCCCAGAGGTCGGGTGAGCCAGCGACTCCCTGTAACTGAGCCCCGGCTGCCCCTCACCGGCTCAGGAAGCAACAGAGGCCCTAGCAACGGAAAATGCCACGGGACCCTCAGGGGCATGTGCATGGGCCGCCTCTGGGAGTCTTTCGTTCTAAGCCGAAGTTCAGCTGAAGGGCAGCAGCTGAGCCAGAAAGTCATGTGGCTCTCATGTTGGTTAGTGTGTCACTTTGAACAGCTCTTATCTGATATTATTATGACTAACCCAGTGCTGACAGCATGGGACAGATTATAGGGGCCATGTGACAATTATTTAAGGCATCACAGAGGGCACTGTATGGCATGTATTAACCCATTCTTTCCAGGATCACTTTCCCACACGAGTTTGTCCCTTGAGAGTCTGGGAAGGGAGCGGGGGAGGAGAAAGAAACAAAGAAGTCCATTGGACCTCAAAGGATCCTACTGGTTCCCATCTGGTTGGCCCCTTAGTAGCAAATTATTTTTGTCCCTATAGCTTGAATGATGTATGCTCTTTGGGCTTAAAAAAAAAAATCAATGGTGATAGTTGCTCATATTTCAAAACCTTTCTTTTCTTACACGTTGTACTGATAAAATTCTATGCCTTTGTTGTTGTTGTTGCTAAGGTTGATCTTTAAGATATTAGAGAACTGCATGGAAATCCTGGCTAGAGAAATAGTCATTCAGTGTCGTACCTAAATGTCAGCAGTGAGAAGGCGTTCCTCCTCACAATACGATTGGTGTCTCGGACGGTGCAAAGCAAACATAAGAAATGCTATGATTTGTTACTTATATGCTGCCCTGAGTGTCCATGGAAGGGCACAATGGTAGCCAACTGCACGAGGGCTGCCATGCCAAAAATCAAATTCACAGCCACTCTTAACAGATGCAAACTATTACATGTAGAAAGGGTAGATAACAAGGTCCTATTGTATAGCACAGGGGACTCTAGTCAATAACCTGGGTTAAACCATAATGGAAACAAATATAAAAAAAGAATGTATATATGTGTATAACTGAGTCACTTTGCTGTACAGCAGAAATTAACACCTCATTGTAAATCAACTATACTTCAATAAAAAAATAAATAAATAAAAATGTCACAGCCCCTCATGTGGAGAGAGGGATTTTGTCCTGCTTGAAGCCATATGAAGCAATGTAAATGATCTTTATGTTTGAGTGAAAAGAAATTTCAAACCTTATTTGGGGACTTAAAAGTAAATAAAACGGGTTAAACCATAATGGAAACAAATATAAAAAAAGAATGTATATATGTGTATAACTGAGTCACTTTGCTGTACAGCAGAAATTAACACCTCATTGTAAATCAACTATACTTCAATAAAAAAATAAATAAATAAAAATGTCACAGCCCCTCATGTGGAGAGAGGGATTTTGTCCTGCTTGAAGCCATATGAAGCAATGTAAATGATCTTTATGTTTGAGTGAAAAGAAATTTCAAACCTTATTTGGGGACTTAAAAGTAAATAAAACCGAGTGTTTGGAGCAAAATTTGGATGACATCATCTAAATAATGTCCTGGGTGCTAAAATGTAACTATGCTTAGTGGGGTACCCTGGAGGGACAAACAATGGGATCTCAAAGCTTTAGGAGATGTTGGAAAACAGCCGTGTTTTGAGGATTTCCTTGGTGAGTTCAGGCACTGTTAACATTTGGCTATAAAATGGAATAATAATAGTACCTTCGTTATTGGGTTGTTAAAAAGATTTAATGAGAAGAGGCTTAGACAGGCTTAGCCTAGGGCACAATGAGTGCTCAATGAAAGCTGACAGGTGTTGCTCTAGTTATTATTCTTGTTATTGTCATTGTTTGCATGCTCAGCAGCAGGAGGCAGAAAACTTTGAACACAGACTTGAAATGTTGACATTTCCAGGATGATTTCAACCTTGAGACCACTTCAGTCTTCCTACTGAGGGTCAAGCAAGTTCCCAAATCCTACCCCCATATCCCCATGAGTGCCACACTTCTTCCCCTCAGTACAGTGCCTGCTACTACCTTGGTCACTGACATCCAACAATGTTCCCACTTTGTTACTCCAAAGGGACCAGGACCACTTCCGGTAAAATGATAGAGTGAGTGGGAGGACCCCTGCAGGCAGCATCCGCCTCATCCTGTTGCCCCGAGCAGTTCAGCTCTGGCTCCAACTTGCATGTGCCATTCAACCGTACAACAGGCCTGTGGTTCACAGGGCCTCCATCCTTAGATAGCAGTTTAAGGAACATCTGTTATGATGTGAGCACATGCTGGGGGGTTTCATTCTTCCCTCTCGAGCAACTTATCAAAGTTTTCCTTCTACCACATCTAGCACCCTCTGTCTCACTTTGTCACCAGCAGTGCTTTAGCATCCTCTGTAGATTAGTGCTCTGTGTCCCTCCCCATCTGTCCTAACATTTAATCCAGTGTTGGTGAGTTACTTATCCATTTATTTAACAATAATTACCAAGTGCCTTTTTTTCTGTGCCAGACATTCTTCTAGGGCCTGGAGATACAAAATTTAAAAAAAGAGCATAGAAGCCCAGAATAACTTTGCTGCCTCTATTCTTCCACCAGAAATTGTGGATTTTTTCCCTCTAAGGAAATTCTACTCATTGGCGGCTGCATACAAGGATGGTGACCCTTGGGAGGGTAAACCATCAAACCTGAGAATAGGCCAGACATTTTTTCTTGATACCTTTATTCTGATGAATTAGATCAGGGTTGATATTCATTTGATATTATCGGTTGTCAAAATAGTGAAGTGTTCATCAGTAAATACCTGCTGCCTGAGCCCTCTGAGTGCCTGCCCCCCGTCACCTTGGCTTCTGCTCTTGGAATCCCTCGGCTGCCTCATGATACAGGAACCAAAGAATTAATTGTTACAGCAGGACCCTCTAGAATGTGTTCTGATTGGTGATGTCCATTTTCATATAGGCTGTTATGCCTATGAACATTTTTGAGTCATAGTGCAATTTGTTTCCATGATGTAG
The DNA here is from genome assembly GCF_008692025.1 of Phocoena sinus. Classification (NCBI taxonomy): domain Eukaryota; kingdom Metazoa; phylum Chordata; class Mammalia; order Artiodactyla; family Phocoenidae; genus Phocoena; species Phocoena sinus. The sequence continues at coordinate 51,435,888 of NC_045767.1, read as the reverse complement.
GAGTCAATCGTCATGAGCTGGATTTTGATTGAGGGCAGTGTAGTACACAGTTGGGGATCTTGGGCTGCATCAAAATTCCACCCCTTCTGATTGGTGTGGCTTTAGATGACCTATTCTCAATTCTTATTTATCCTTTGTGTAGATGGGGAGAACAGTAATACCTGGACCCAAGCTGCCTAGAGCTACAGCAAGGATAAATTAATTCAGACATCTACAGCACCTAGAACAGTGGATTATTATTTATTCTTAATGTTATTAGATAGTTTGGCAAAACTCATGTTCGAACTTAATTTCCTTCAAGAAAAGGTGAACCAGCTTGGATTACACTCTTCTCTAACTGCAGAACAAAACAAAACAAAACCAAGAAAGAAACCATAAACCTTTTCTTAAGGGATGTAAGGAAGTAAACATCTATGAAGTTCTTATTTTTGGGCGTGATTAGATGATAGTATCTTTAAAATATCTGTGTGTGGGGTATAGGTGTATGTATATGCATTTTTGTGAGAGATCTTGTATTCAATAATTGCTGTCTTGTTTGTGGTGGATACAGAGGTGTATCAGAGTGCCCTTGCTGTCTTTGAGCTCATTGTCTGTTGGGGGAAATGGGCATATAATGTGCTGTAACAGATGAGTATTCTAGGCACTTGGGAACCCTGAGCAGAATGACCTAACTTAGCCTCAAGGGGTCAGAAGGATCTCCCAGACAAGCTGACATCTTAGATGATTCTTCAAGGAAGAAGAGATGTTAGCTAAGGGAAAAGGCCTGGAAAGGGATTTTGGGTAGAGCTTGGGCAAAGGCATGAAAAAGATCATTCTTTTGGAAATTGGAAGGTGCAGGGGTGGTTGGTAAGAAGTCAGGCTGGAGGCATGGGCAGGGGCCAGCTCAGAGAAGGCCTCCCTGCCATGTTCAAGAGCTCCCTCTAGGTCAGTGTAGAGGCCCTGAAATGAGGTAACAAGGTGGGTGTGGCCATCATTGTGTCTTAGAAAGAGTACTGGGATGAAGTTGATGAGGGTCTGAACTAGCACCTTGGGAGTGGAATGGAAAAGAAGGGCCACATTTAGGAGTGATGAGGGGTTAAAAGTGATGCCTGTATCTCTGGTTTGGGTGGATCTCACAGCTACTTTCCAAGTGATACAAAAAACACAGAGAGGGCTTCCCTGGTGGCACAGTGGTTGAGAGTCCACCTGCCGATGCAGGGTACACGGGTTCGTGCCCCAGTCCGGGAAGATCCCACATGCTGCCGAGCGGCTGGGCCCGTGAGCCGTGGCCATTGAACCTGTGCGTCCGGAGCCTGTGCTCTGCAACGGGAGAGGCCATGGTGGTGAGAGGCCCATGTACTGCAAAACACAGAGAAGCAGCTGGGTTGGGGAGAGGATGTGAAGATATAGGTTGTACACTTTGAGTTTCCCTGGACTTGCAAGGTGTCAGTGGTTGGCAGCTGGCTGACTCAAAGGCTGAGGGGAGGCATTCTGGGCTGGAGACATGGATATGGGTATCATTATTGTAGTGATGATACCTTGAGAGTCAATGACATAATCCAAGGAAGAGTACGAAGAGCAAGCAGAGTGGGCTGAGGACAGAATTATAGTGAACACCAACATTATAGGGATGGAGAACTGTGAAGCACCATTTGGAAAGGTAGAAAACCCGGACAATATAGCATGACTACAATCAAATTTGAGAGGGTCAGGTAGACACACAGTCTTGCACAATTAATACTCCTCTGTTATTAGACTTCTTTGGTAACATGTTGGGTTCAAAGTCTTATAAGAACTACCTTGACTTCCTTGACTGAATATATATATATTAATATATATATATTTATATATATTTTTTCTTAAATATCATGTTTCATGACACGTAACTTTAAGCATTAAACTGATTTATTTTCCTTTTTGCCTGTAGACTAAAACCAAAGTATAAAGTGGGACATAAAAATGATCTTCCTATATCCTCTCATGTCGCACCCCTTTCGGTGAAAACTAGACTCATAAAACCTTTTGTTTGAGTCCTGGACTGAGTTTAGGTCAATTCTTCTTTTTAACTGAATCCATTCCATTTTCTCTCATCATCCTCAAAAGATGGTCCCTTCACTGCTTTTCACATTCTTTCATGAAATGTTTGTCCTAAATCTCTTTTATTTTGAGTGGCACTTATAAACTAGAGTCTAGCATGGAGCAGGTGTACTCATTTAATAGTTCGCTTTGATGGCTCCTTTAAGAGGCTTTATAATCTTTATATTTTACCTTTGGGTTTGGAATTTTATGCTCCTTTAACAGGTGTATTACCTTCATCAGATGTTTTCATTTTAAGCTGTTGACTTATAAACACATAGCCTGTGGGGATTGGTGTGCAGAAAATTTATTCACCTACAGAATTATTCTCCTATTCATTTTTGTATTTAGTGCAGGGATATGCAGAGAAGCTTAAATTGATTGATAATGACGGTTCATTGGTAAAAATGACTCTTTTGATGACCAAATTAATTGTTTCTTCCAGTTGACAATGGGTTGGTGAAAGATCACTCCTGTTGAGAGGATTTTTAGAAAGTTAATTAAAAAAATGCTTTCAGGCCCATATTTAGTTCTCTGGGTTTTCATTTTAGGAGAAAATTGTGCTTACACATCTCTTCTGAGGACACTTGAAGGCTTGTCTTTTAAGCTATTTAATTGTTCAAGTAGTTCACACTTTTCGAAACATAATGTGTTTTGCTCGACACTGATGTGTTCTGATCTTCTCACCATGAACCTATCAGGTTTCTATAAAAGAGAGGAAAGGGGGAGAACACTGTCCTTCTTCCGTTTGGTGTGTGAAAGAGATGGAGCAGGAGAGTCTTAAATGAAAACAGCGTGTGTCACCAAAGGGTTAATTAGTTCAGGTGGCCACATCCCTCGTGCCCTTTGGTGATGTGAGTGGCCACATCCCTCGTGCCCTTTGGTGATGTGAGTGAAGATGGAATTCAGTGAGCATCTATGGTGAGGAAGTTGGTCCTGCCTGGGCTTGGTGCTTTATGGAAGTTTGTGCCTTCAAAGGCTAAACTGTCCCACAGCCTTGTGATTGGAGTCCTGTCTGAGAAAACAAATGGAATAAAAGACTCTTCCTTTACTTTTTGCCTTAGAAATTTGGACATGTCTACTGTGGACATTAATTGAGCAACGCTTCCTCTAGATAGCACGGATGGCCCCTGAAAATGGGGTAGGGAATCTCCTAGGAGAGGTAGGGCACTTGTTTACACAGAGAGGGAGGCTAAGAAGTTTAGGACTGGCCCATTCGGTGTCCAACCTATTTTTCAGTATTACAAAATGGAGTTGATGGTCAAGTCGATCTTCTATGACTAATCGTCTTCAGCATAAAACCACTGTAAGTGATTCAGCATAGTTTGGTATCACTTCTACCTGTGCCCAGGAGAGTCCAGGACAGAGCCAGCCCTGAAATTGATTTACCCTTGCTTCCCAGACGCAGAAACGGCATCTGTCCTTAGTAAAGAAGGAGAGTGTAGGCCAATCCTGGAAGGAGATTTCATGATTTCTTCTTGAGTTCTGGGTTGTGTCCTCTTGAAGAAAACTATGTGGATTCAACAAGAGCAAAAAGAATGAAAATATGAAGAAAGTGTTGAGGGTGGGTGTAGAATTAAGGAAAAGGAGGTGGAGAAATTATTTCAAAAGGAACTTTTTTGGGAAATATTTTATCTCAGGGGAAAGGTAGAGGGTGGATTTGATACCTCTCTCTCTTTTCCATCTCAGGAAGTCAAGTTAAAATTTTGCTTCAGGTATAACTGGAGCATTTTTGGAAACTATTTCTAAATCTATGTTGATCAGGTTATACTCCTTTCTCCCCTTTATATTCTGACAGCTCTTTGATGTACTTCTTTTCTAGTAGTCACTTCTTTTTTTTTTGCCTCAAGAGTATTTGTTGATGATGCATTTTCCCTATGGGACTGTGGATTCCTTGAGAGGAACATCCGTATCTTATTCAGTTTTTTGTTTCCATCACTAGCATTTAGTCATTACACAGTAAGCTTTCTCATATTAAGATCGCTAAGTTCATTTGTTAAGTGAGTAAATAAATTAGTGATCGAGCAAGTGAAGAAGTTATAAAAGTAATAGATACTGGAATACAGTTGTTTTCAAGGGGGTGAGTCAAGCAAACGGCCACGTTCCTCAGTTGCCTCTTTTGACCTGTATATAATTTCAGGCTCTTGACTTAATTCCATACCTCAGTCTGTCCATTTATCCAGCGTCTTCAGAAATACTTCTCTAATGCTCGAAACCATGGTGAGACTCAGTTGTTAGGAGTAAGGAGCCTCCATATCTTTTTACCAAAAAACCCTGCTGTATTGGAGGTGCTTTTATTTTCAGAAAAAACAACCTGCGGTTGTACGGCACTGGAAGAGTTAACAGCAGCCACCAAAATGAAAACCAGAAGCTCCTGGGGAAAAGTCAAGGACTAGCAAATGCAATAGTTAGCTGATAAAATGTCTGCTTTAGTTTTGGCCACCTTCCTTGAACCTTGCCCCATCGTAGTGGTCCCCAGTTGAAGTGGCGAAGAGGTGTCAGCGATAAATCATCCTGCCAGGAAATAGCACAAACTTTAGTAAGTTACATGTGGAAGCCAGAGTGGGTACAATCATGGTGGAGCATGGATGAGCCAGCAGGCTTCCAGTGGGGTTGAATAGCCATGGGGTGCCTTCGGTTCATTCATAGATCGAACATGAGTTGGGTGTTTCTCATTGAAGCATTCCACTGTATCTGTCAGGAGTAAACCAGACAAACACATGGCGAGCTAAAATGCTGGCGGACTCCTTCACCTCAGACCCAGAGAGTTAGTGCCTTGCTGGGGATGACTGAAGTCAACTCCTGCTTTTATTCTCGGTTTGTTTTTAACATTAAAGAAAAAAATCAAAGGAAAGTGAACTAACTGCTCTAATAAAGCTAAGCCTCTTAAAACATGACAGAATTAAAAAATAAATGAAGCCTAGCCATTGTGTGAACACGTCTACTCCCTGCTGTTACTGGGGGCAAGAAAGGAGGGAAAACCCCTGGATGGCTATAGAAATTCAGACCACACATGGATGTGTACCTGCATATCTTGGCAAGAAAGTGAAGTCGTCTTAGAGATGCTCCTTTCTTTTTTTTTTTTTTTTTTTGGCTGTACACAGGCCTCTCACTGTTGTGGCTGCAGAGCACAGGCTCTGGACACACAGGCTCAGCGGCCATTGCTCACGGGCCCAGCCGCTCTGCAACATGTGGGATCTTCCCGGACCAGGGCACGAACCCGTGTCCCCTGCATCAGCAGGCGGACTCTCAACCACTGCGCCACCAGGGAAGCCCCAATAGATGCTCCTTTCTTGATGTGATGGGATGTTGAGGGCTCCTCCCTGTCTTCCATTGCATACCAAAGCTAAGAAATATACTCTGCCCCAGCTAGAATCAATTTCTCTTCAAGTGCCGAACACCCAGTCCATCGGGGGCCAATATCTCTCATGCCTGATATTTATTCCTTGCACTGAAGGATCTTTAGTGTTTGTGTATTTCTCCTATCAGACTGCAAATTCCATAAGGTCAAAATCCAGATCTGATTATCTGGGTATCCTTCCATGCTCTGCCTACTTTCTAGTATGATAAGAATATTTCACAAACATTGTGGACAGTCAATAAATATTTTTGGAATGAATGAATGATATTATTCCCTGTCGATGGGTCATAAGCAAGGCTCACACGCTTAGAAAGTGCTCTCTCACATTTCTAGCATCACATTATGATTTGGGGGCTGGCAGAGGCCTTCTGTTTAGGCGAATGCCGTATTTTCGTTGAAACCACGGAATTATTATTATTTCTTTCAGGATTTGCAGCAACATGGGTGGACCTAGAGATTGTCATACTGAGTGAAGTAAGTCAGACACAGAAAGACAAATATCATAGGATATTGCTTATATGTGGAATCTTTAAAAACATAAAAAGGTGCAAATGAACTTATTTACAAAACAGAAGTAGAGTCACGGATGTAGAAAACAAATTTATGGCTACCAGGATTGAACTTCCTTTTGAAAGCTGAGTCCAAATAGCGTTTCACCCCAACGAATACGTGAAATGTGCGCCTGTAAAACTGTGCTTGTCTTCAGTTGGCTCCACGTTCCTTTGACAATAAATTCCAGAGAAGACCCACACAGAGTGTGCTTATCTTGTTAAACCCTCCCCTCCCACCTGCCGGCCTGATGGGATCTGAGCACTTTCAGACGGTTCCCCGTGGTCACCAGTGAAAGGTCAAACAAACTGGTGTTCAGGGTGCCCAGGGGGACTTTTCATGAGTTGCTGTCTGGCACCCCGGAGTCGGCCCAGCAGTGTGGTGTTTGTGTTTAATGCAAGGACAGCCAAGTCGGATCCCACGGCCGACCTGGCTCAGGCTGAGAACCGGAGATGCTGGGAGAAACATAGTTTTAAGTTACAAGGTGTTTTACTCTCATGCACTTCTCTGTGTGCAGACCTTCTCAGGAGTCGAAGAATCCCTTCTCATTCATTCAGTGCAAATCCTTACACACTCCACTCCTGTCTCCCCAACACACACACACACACACACACACACACACACACACACACACACACAGTTGGTTATCTGAGGACAAGCCTTGGGTTGTTTACCAGTTTCCCAGAATACAAAGTCTTGAAGAGTTGAATTGTGAATGTAATCTGATGAATCAAAGTCAGCCCCATTCCTCGGAAGAATGTGATGAGTGGGAGACAGGAATTGTTCCTTTGCCCGAAGCTCAAAGTGGAGTACCCCACTCCCTCCCCTTTGAGACGCAGGGTAGGAGGGGTGTGGGTGGGTGGCGTTCTTTTTATAGATGAACCCCTAGTTCTGCGGGCTGTGCCTTCCTGGTTGTTTACTTGGTGGGCAAAGCCCGGGCTGGGTGGTGGAGCTGATGCATCCTCAGCAGGGCGTGAGTTCTGCCTGGGACAGGCTCCCCATTGCTGGGACTGGTTTGAACAATGGCGAGGAACCTCTTTATTGTTTCCAAACAGGAACCTGAGTCTGGTCTGGCTCTGGTCATTTCAATCACAGGGCAAGCAGGAAGGAGGATTCTCGAGGCCAAGTTGTAGGATACAAAGACTATATAAAAGAATTCCAGCCAAACTTGCCCCAACGTTCCCATTTCTGAAGTTGAGGGAAGGCTGCTACTGAAGAGATGGGAAGAGGAGAGTTGGGGTGTAAGAGGAAAAGATTAGAAGAATGATTGCAGCGTTCTTCATAGACAAGTTTAAGGTTGGGGGAAAATGAAGATTTGGTTTGTCCAAGCACTACTTAAAACGAAAGGATTATGGTATTTATGCCTGCATCAAATTCCCCGGGGGCAAGGGACACTGCTTGCTCTCTCATGGCTTCCATTTCCTTAGTGCACTGCCAAGCTGCTGGCTGAGTAGTGTTTTCTGCATCTTGTAGTTTAGTGTTAAGGGATGGCAAATTAAAATCTTGACCACAGTATAAACAAATAACCATTATGACGATTAACATCAATATTAACCTTGGTTCCATTTTCATCTTGTAAAATTTAGATAGATCAAGTCATAGTAGCCAGAGGTGCCTTTCTAGGTAAAAGACCTGAGAGATTACTGAGTTAGTTCATCACCTGCCACAGGAAAATACAGTCCCACCGGTAGAAGCTTCTCTGCCCTTGATCTTAACCCATTCCATTACACTTACAAAGCTGCTTTGAACATTTTATGTTTTATCTTTTAAAATCAATAGTTTTTGACAGATTGCAATGGGATTTCTTTATGCATCCCACTCTTCTGGCTGAGTTAAAAATTATGGTCTCAAAATGATTTCATTTACATTTGACCCTATGTAGATCTCAAGGGTCAAAGAGAACAAGTCGGACTTCTGGATCTTCGCTCTTAACCTCTCACCCACCACTGGTGATGCTCGCTTTCCTGTTTCCATTGTCTTGTTGAATACGTTGGCTTCTGTTACAGCCTCTTATCAGGGTCTCTTATTAGCAAGCACTTTACAGTGCTGACTTGATTCTTCCAATCTGACTCAAATCTCAGGTACTTTTTCTTTGTCCTGCATTTACTCTCTATTCGCTCTGCTAAGCCACTTTATCAGCGCGTGAAAAAAGAGAACATTCTGTCAATAACAATATTTTATCTAAGCTCCTGACCAATTAGTATAAAAGCCATCACTCAAGTCTATTTTCTATTAGTAAGAGGGTGGACTTTTCTTAAGGGCTGAAGCAAGAGGAGAAAATCACCATTCATTTATTAGGAAGTTAGAATAGAGAGCGAGCGAAGGCTGATCTGCCTGTCAAGAGGATTCACAATTCACTTCTTTTTCAAAGAAAAAACAATCTCTTCCTTTCTTAGATGAAAAGAGATATTTCAAACAGCAAAAGTTTTCCTTCAAGCAAAATATCCTCTAAGATACGTAGAATCATTGAATGCTGGGGTGATTTGGGAAGTTAGAGATTTTCTCTTGCCACCACTCTATTTTAGGGATGGAAAAACTGAGGCTTACAATAGTTACATAAATTTATACAAAGTCTTGTATATGGTAAGGGGAGAATTAGTGTAGGAAGCCAGGTTTTTAGGGCTCTGAGATTGATCCTTTCCCCATGCAACCATACAAAAAAATAATTGAGTACTTTTGACATAGCCAGCAGGGTGCTTAGTGCTGTAGGGCAACAGAGAATGAAGATAAAAGGTTGCTGCTCTCAGGGAGCTTTATGATTTTAGATAAAAATTAGATATATTCAAATGAAGAAACTGGAGAAGGGTGAAGCTCGGCATAGAAGCAAGTGCTAGATGGTGCAGTGTGGATGGGGGCAGCACTCAATATTAGCCATGTTGGGTCATGGTTTATGGAATAGATGAGTCCTCAAATAACTCACAAAGAACCAATAGAATAGTGATCCAGAGAGAACAGCCCAGAACAGAGGAGCAGGGTCAGCATGATATATATGGAATAGGAATGGCTAGTACTTGACACACAGGCCACTTGCCCCACTCTTTATTCATGGCAGACATTACTCATTGATCGTAGAAATTTTCCCAATGCTTAGACATGGTTGAATTTTTTTAAGCAGTGAATTTCTGGTAGCCATTATGAAATAGGCAGGAGACAATGAAATCTATTTGTTAATTTCCACGTTAGGATAGAAATATCTTCCTGGTTAGAGTGATGAGTTCCTATTTTAATATTAGGAAATAAAAACATACAACCCCTGTCTTTGACAGTCATGAATAATACTTGTCATGATGACCCATTCATTGTTAAGGGACATGGAATGTTTATGTATAATCTATTTGAATTTAAATCATTTTTTGGTCATGTTGGACCTTTCCAAATCTAGTGCTTACTGCAGTGCCTGGTATATATTGGGCATGCAGTAAATATTTGTTGAATGAATGAAACTCACAGTGAAGTTAATTGTAGCCTTGAAGAGGTGAAAGGCCAGAGTTTTATGAGCTGAATCCACCCAACTCTTGCTGGGACCTGAGTTAGGATGTAGAATATTCACAATATATCGCAATGCACAGCCACTTTCTTCTGTAAAATTGGTATAAACACGGCCCTCTGTTTCCTGCCATGCACATTTGCTCTAAGTCACAACATTAATTAGTGGAGAAAATTTATTGTAAAAAAAGAGTAGCAGTTCTAAATTACTTGTTTTCATGCATTTGGATGCCCTATCCAACTCCACTCTACCAGAAATAATTTGGCAGGTTTTATTTTCAGAGAATACATTGGCACTTTTATTTTAATTTCAGTTATTAATCAATGAGATTGTAAAATACATGAGATCAAGGACTTCAGACATTATTTCAACTGCTCACCCACAAGTGAACAACATTTATTAAGCATCTACTCTTATGAGGCGTTCTTTTAGGCAAAGGTGAGGCTACATAGAAGGACAGGACATAGTTTCTAATCTCAAGGAACTCAGAATATAGGAGGGGCGATGATGTAAATTAACATAGCTACAAAATCTGCCATTTACAACATGGATACTATAAGTTGTAGCTATGCAGTAAATGCTGGTAGATATCACCTTATATCCTCAACTTGGGGTGAGCAAATATATTTCATCTCTCTTGTCTGTTCCAATTGTTTCATAATGTTTACTTGGAATTCATTATCAAAAAAGATTCTGAAGCCATGGGAAGATTCTGAAAAGGGTGGCAATCAGTGAGCAGTGTCAGTCTATGAGCAAAGGAGAGTGAGGTGGCAGGTGCCAGGAAAGGACACAGGCTTTGTACTGAGAAGTGGGCTCTTTGGGACATTCATTCCCTAACGTCTTCCCCTACTTCTGATTTAGTAGTTGTTGATTTTCCTGTTCAGACATAGGATCCCTAAATGCCATGCTTTTTTGAATGATGGTGTGAATACAATTTGATCAAAGCATCATTTCCAGGGGGTTAAAGAAATAGTGAAAAAAAAAGACCTTTCAAAAGTTTAATGGTGATGTCTAGGGCTTCCCTGGTGGCACACTGGTTGAGAGTCCACCTGCCGACGCAGGGGACACGGGTTCGTGCCCCGGTCCAGGAAGATCCCACATGCCGCGGAGCAGCTGGGCCTGTGAGCCATGGCCGCTGAGCCTGTGCGTCCGGAGCCTGTGCTCCGCAACGGGAGAGGTCACAACAGTGAGAGGCCTGCGTACCGCAAAAAAAAAAAAAAAAAAGTTTAATGGTGATGTCTAGATATTTATTTTAAAAATAATGGTAACGATAGCTAACATTTGTATATTACTTTGTAGTTTACCAAGCACTTTCACAAAGTAGAAACAACCTGTCTGTGAATGCAGTGTTGGCTAAATAAATCAAGGCACTTTCATACAATGGAATACTAGGCACCTGTTATACAGAATGATGTAGATCTTTATCTGCTGATATGATATAACACCCATGATAAGTTTTAGAAAAGCAGGTCTATTGTACGTGTCTAATGATGTTTAAAAATTATCTTTTCACAGACATCTATATTTGTATGTAGATACAGCATTGAAAGCAATCTGGAAATTTATACAAAAAAATGCTAATAGTGGTTGTCACTGTTTACTGGGATATAGAAGACTTTTGCTTTCTCCTTTCCATCTTTCTGCATTTTCTGAAAAACTTACAATGAACATGTGCTACACTCATGAAAATAAGCAATAAGTCATCCATTAAAAAACTTAAGCACATTACCATATATTAAGGTCACTTGATCCTTATGACCACTCCAAGGATAGTTATTACCCATGCTTTACAAATGAGGGGCACAAGTTCAAATTAACTGCCAGTACTTAGTTTTACTGTGTCAGGCAATATTCTGATTGATTTACACATACAAACTCATTTAATTATCACAGAAATCTTTTGAGGTAGGTCCTATTATTATCTATATTTTACAGATGAAGAAATTGAGGCACAGAGAGGTTAAGTAAATTGTCAAAGGTCACACAGCTTATAAGCTTATAGAGCCAGGATTTCAAACGAGTTTGCTTGACTCCGGAGTCCACGTGTTTCACAGTGATGCTGTGCTGCCTGATAGAAGGTGCAGGGTGGGAGGAGGTAGCCTTGGTAGCTGAAATGAGCTCTTCTGGCTCCAAATTCTGTTCCCTTGTCACTACACATTTGCATGTGCCTCATCTTATGCTTGCCATGGATTGTCAGCCCATTAGCTCCCCATCCCAACGTGGCCTCATAGCCTGGTATAATTTATTTAGGGGACCTCGTGATAAATTTCTGCTGGAATTCAGTATTGAGAAAAAAAATCACTCTTGGCTACATGACAACACTTATCCATATATAACCTACTATGTGCCAGGCACTGTTCTGGGAACTGAGATAAAATAGTGAACAAAAAACTCCTGTCCTCATGAACCTTACATTCTAGTGGAAGGGGACAGAAAATAAGCAAAAGATACAAGTTTAGAAAATTGATAAATGCTATGAAGAAAAATATGGAAGGAATAGGGATAGTAATGGCTGGGCAATGGGAGTAGGGGTGAGGTTACAATTGTACTAGAGAGGTCAGGGAAGTCCTGTTTCCTTTTGTTGAATAATGAATGTTTATCTAACCCAAACACTTTTTGATTTTTGTCCAAATGGCCAGGAAACTCAGAAGTAGATTCAGAACTCAGTTACAAAAAAAGTAGTGCATTCCAAGTAAATACCTAATGTTTAATTCCTGATGCCTCTTAACCTGATTTGATCTGGTTTTGATTTTTATAGTCTTGTTTTATGTGTCTAACTTCATATATAATCCTGAATCCCATTTTTAGAAATAGATAGGATATACATTTTAAGTATCAAAGAAATGAATAGAGTCAATGAAAAGTACAAGAGAAACCAAGCAACCCATTTTCCTTGAGTTCAAAGGAATCTCCCCTTCTTTTTTCTCATATTGACTGTTGAATAATCTCATCTCTGACTTGATTGGGGACTCTTCGTTTATTGCTTTTATTGCTTTCTCCCCAATGCCCATGACCTTCTCTCCCTCTCTCTCTCTCTCTCTCTCTCTCTCGCTCTCTCTCTCTCTCTCTCTCTTTCTCTTTCTCTTTCTTTCTCTCTGACTCTGTCTCTATCTCTGTCTCTCTCTCTCTTTCCAAGAAGGTTTAGACTTGTGTTTCTTGGCGAGAATTGGTCTTTTTCTTTTGAGATACAAAAATCTTTCCTCTTTTATTACTATAACCTTTTTAAGTGACTGTGAAGCTTCCTAGGACCATGGTGATACTTGGCAGGATGCTGATGGATATTGTAGTTTCCTAGAGTAATTAAAACTACATTTATTTACAAGGCTTCATTTAGAAGCTGTTGCAGTCTATAGTTGGTGTTAATTGATGACAAATTCAAGCTATTTATCAATAACGTAAGATATTTATGTCAACATCTTCTGTTGTTATGCTCACACCTTTAACTTTGCGATCTTGAGAAACAAGACTTTATGTTAACATTAGTGCCTGGAAGGTGACTGAAAACAATGGTGTTGACTGACATCCCAGGCGTCTATATTTGGTTCAGGCAATGTTGACCTGCAGTTAATGTGGTAACTAGTCCTTAGTCACAAAAAAGAGAGAGTTTTGTTTTTAAATATAATTTTGAAGTTCTGTCTATCATGCATGTTAACAATATTTTTCTTTGGTTATTTTTCTGGCTTAAGGATAGGATAAAACAACCAAGTGTTTGGGATTAACCGATACGCTCTACTTAAAGTAGATAAATAGCAAGGACCTACTGTATAGCACAGGGAACTATATTCAATATCTTGTAATAACCTATATTGAAAAAGAATATGACAAAAAATAGATAATGTATAATTGAATCACTTTGCTATATACCTGAAAATACCACAACATTGTAAACCAACTATACTTCAATTAAAAAAAAGCAAAGAAACCCCACTCTCAACACATTTCTGTTGGTTGTGTTCATAATCATATGCCCAAGTTCTTGTGAAGTTTTGGAGGTGGCATCTTTATGCTTATGACAAGGCCTTTGCAAGACTGTGGGTGTCACATAGCCTGATATTGTAGTTGTTTGTGGATATGTCAGTGTCTTCCACTAAATTTAAGGCAGAGATTAGGTGTTAATCACATAAATTGGTGCTTAACAGAGTGCCTTCTAGACGGTCGGTGATCAACAACTCTTTGAAGAATAAATATGAGAATTTATGCCCATGTGATCGTCTTATAGGAAAGATATGGAAAACACATACCTGATTCCCTACTGGTATAAGGAGAATCTGTAAATAAAGTAAAAGGCTTAGAACATGCCTGAAATACAGTAAGTGATCAATATAATTTACCCATTATTTATTATACTATCTGAGTATTCCCAGAGCATACCTTAATAAAGATTCATACAGAGCTCACCTTAATAAAGATTCATTTAGGAAAGAACACATGAATGAATGAATGAATGAATGAATGAATTCCAGAAGAGGTTTGGTATCCATTCTGTGAGCTTGCCCAGCACCTCCTGCATTGCTTAACTCTAATATATTTTACTAACATATTATACTTGTTTATTCATCAGCTCACTTACCAGCCTGTGGTGCTCCAAAGGGAAGATATCTTCTTTATCTCACAGTCTGAAGGCCAGCACAGCCTGTGGACTGTGGCAGGTTCTCAGTGCATGCTTTATGAACGGATGCATGTGAGGATGGATGCTTAAATACATACCTCCTCCATGATGTTCTGTTAGCTCAGAAGAAAAATAGTTTGGGTGGATACCAATAGGAAAAAATATCCTACCTTGCTGTACATAGCTATAGAATTCTAGCATTCATTCCTTTTCAACACATGTTTTTTAAGTTGTTTAGTTACCATTTTAGACCTATGGACATAATTGTGAACAATTGTCTTCATGGAGAGTGTGTTCTAAATATCTCTGTGCTTCATTTTATTTGCATTTCCTCTCTTCTGAGAGTCCTAATTTACTTTTGAAATTACATTAAAAATTATATTCCTGAGCTTTTAGACATTTCACCGGTTGGTCTACTCCTGTTGAAGGGCCTACATTCTATATGCTCATTTATTACATGGCAGAGGGGAGAGAGAGGTTGAGAGAGATAGAGACAGAGATAGAGGATGGGGGGAAAGGGAAGTCATTGACTATTAGTCATTGACTAATTATAGTTTAACATGTGTTTCTTGATTAAATTAGGAGGGGAGGGGGACAGAAAGAGAAAGGAATTTGAAGAAATTGGTACACACGATTGGGAAGGTTGGAAAGCCTAAAATCTACAGATCTGTTGGGCAGGCTAGCAGGATGGAAACTCAGGCAGGATTTTTTAGGTTACAGCCTTGAGGCAGAATTCCTTCTTCTTAGGGCAACCTCAGTTTTTGGTCTTATAGCTTTCAATTGATTGGATGAGGCCCACCCACATTTTGGAGGGTCATCTGCTTTATTTAAAGTCAACTGATTGTAGATATTAGTTACATCGACAAAAGAACTTCACAGCGACACCTAGATGAGTGTTTGAACAACTAGGCACCATAGTCCAGCCGAGTTGACACATAGACAATCAGAATATTCTCTTTTATGATCCTTATAGAATCCTCCTAAAGAACCTAGGCACAGTGAGCCCTGTTTTACAGAAGGCACAGAGAGCCTTCAAACCTCTCCTCAGGCCATGTGGCTCTGAGCCAAGGTCAGTGTCAGAGTCAAGGGTGTGAGGTTCTGTCTGTACCATGTTGCCTCTCAGCCTGGCCTAGCAACCGAGAACCCACTTTTGAAAATGCCATCTCTTCACCTAGAATTCCCTCTCCCTCTCTTCGTTTAAATCTTTTCTAAGACATTTTTCTACTTTAAAAAGTAGTTCTGGGTCTTCCCTGGTGGTGCAGTGGTTGAGAGTCCGCCTGCCGATGCAGGGGACGCGGGTTTGTGTCCCGGTCCGGGAAGATCCCACATGCCGCGGAGCGGCTGGGCCCGTGAGCCATGGCCGCTGAGCCTGCGCGTCCGGAGCCTGTGCTCCGCAACGGGAGAGGCCACAACAGTGAGAGGCCTGCGTGTGGCAAAAAAAAAAAAAAAGTAGTTCTGCATACTGGGTACCTTTTCAAATGAATCCTGATGACCTCTTTGTGGTTTAGTCTTTCCATTTTGTGATTATGCAGTTTGTGATTGTGTACATTTGGGGACAGGCAGTTCCTGAACAGCCCCTAGGATTGCATATCTTTAACAATAGATGCTTTCCACAATCCATTCCTATGCATTTTAGTATATATTTCTTTTATTTATTTATTTATTTATTTATTTTATTTAGTTATTTTTGGCTGTGTTGGGTCTTCGTTTCGATGTGTGGGCTTTCTCTAGTTGCGGCAAGCGGGGACCACTCCTCATTGCGGTGTGCAGGCCTCTCACTGTCGCGGCCTCTCCCGTTGTGGAGCGCAAGCTCCAGACGCGCAGGCTCAGTAATTGTGGCTCACGGGCCTAGTCGCTCCGCGGCATATGGGATCCTCCCAGACCAGGGCTCGAACCCATGTCCCCTGCATTAGCAGGCAGACTCTCAACCACTGTGCCACCAGGGAAGCCCAGTATATATTTCTTGATGAAATAATTTGTATTCATGTATCATAATTTCTCTAGTCCACGGTGGACATTGTCAATCTTTTGTCCAATTGGAAAATCATTGATTAATTATAGTTTAACATGTGTTTATTGGTTAAATACATGATCATTTATCCCAGTTCATCAACAGTTAACAGCAGATTTTGTCAGACTGATGTCCCATTAGGAAGATCATCAGGTAACTATCAGAACTTGTTGGTGTCATTATTTATATCAGGACTCTAATTGTATATCATGTCTGTCATCTCAAGATTTCACCGCAAACCATGTGAACCCATATTAGAATTATTTAAGTTCACATCTCTATCCCCACAAGATCATAAACTCCTTGTGAGAGGATAGATTGTATTTTATTCATAATTGTGAGTAAGATCAGTAGAAAATATTATCTTGATAATCAGAAGAGGACAAAGGAGATGATTTCCACTGGGTGTGCCCCACACTGCGCTAGGCACACATAGAATGATTTCACAGAAGGGAAGATGGGAGAAAGGCTCCTGATGACGCCTGCTTCTCCTTCCCCACTCTCTTCCAGGCAGCCTGGGTTGCCCTGTTCTTTGTCCAACAGATTCCTCTTGTACAGCTGCTCCAGACTCAGAGATTCCATCATCCCTATTAAACTGTGGGCTCTGTGAGGCCAGCAGCCAGATCTAATTCAACTATGTAGCTGTAGCGCATCACACAGCTTTAGTTAGCAAAGATTAAAAACTTTGTCATGTAGCAGAGGGAGGCAGTTTAGTGTAGAGGTTAACAGGCTGCCCAGGTTCAAGTTCCAACCTTACCATTTATTAGATGTGTAGTCTGGGGTAAGTTACTTAACGTTTTGTGTCTCTTTCTCCATCTGAAAAGAAAAAGGATAAGAATAGTTTCTATTTCATAAGATAATATGTATAAAGCACTTAGAATGGTAGTGGGTACGTGATGGACCTTATACATTCAATTGTATTTTTTTAAGAAAACCACTTATATCCATTTTAAACTACTTTTGATTTTCTATCTCTGGTCTAGTTACTTCCTAGAATTTTGTGGGTTAAAGACTGATTTCCGATAATATCACATAAGCAGCTGCGTCCTACCACCTGCTTGAGAGCCAGATCTTGGCTCTCACTGCCTTTCGTATTTCTTTGTATTTCCCTTAGCAGTTAACACTGGACTTTGTATGATTTATCATTTGTCACCAGGACTTTTTATTTTCTAGTCCCCTTAGTATTGGGGAAAACTAAAATTTAACCGAATATCTACAGATGCCACTCTAGGTATCTGATCCTTACATTCTCCATGAGGGCAGTGGTGTCATCCTTATTTTATAGAGACCCAGGGAGATTAAGTATCAATATCTTGACTCATTTCAAAGAGTCTGGAAGTATCAGAGCCTGGTTCTGTCCTCAGGTCAGCCTTCATTTAAATCTCTCCTTCATTATCCTTCCTCCTTCTGCCTTTCACCCTTCTGGGGTCTCAGCAGGTACCCCCACCATCCTAGAGCTAGAGGAATCCACATGCTCTTTTCCGGCCACGTATGCCTCTTGCAATCATTTATTCGGGATCCCAGAACTTTTATTGGAGGGCCCACAAATGGACAGGCAAGGTCCTGGCAAACCACATCTCTGTTTTCGTTTATTTGCATGTTGACAAGCATACAGGATTACCCAATACTACACTAAGCTAGTGAGTAGGGCACTCAGCAAAGCAGGGCACACATGCAAGGGCACCAAAATGTCTCCTTTGAAAGATTATTACATTTGTTTAAAAGAATTAAATAGTGCCATTTGCAGCAACATGGATGGGCCTAGAGATGATCCTATTAAGTGAAATAAGTCAGACAGAGAAAGACAAATATTGTATGATATCACTTATACACGAAATCTAAAGAAGTGATATAAATGAACTTATTTACAAAATAGAAATACACTCACAGACACAGAAAACAAACTTATGGTTACCAAAGGGGATAGTGGAGGTTGGAGGTGGAAGTGGGGAGGTAAATTAGGAGTTTGGGATTAACAGATACACACTACTATATGTAAAACAGACAAACAACAAGACCTACTGTACAGCACAGGGAACTATATTTGATATCTTGTAATAACCTATAATGGAAAAGAATCTGAAATCACTTTGCTGTACACCTGAAACTAACACAACATTGTAAATTAACTATACTTCAATTTTAAAAAATGGTTAAAAAAGTGATCATTGGAAACAGCTATTGTGACAAAGGTTAGAACCCTACTAGGCTTCTCTATACATATGTAATTTAGTAATGAGTCTACTTTTTATTTTGAATTACATGTGGGGCAGGAGCCTCTAAGGTCTTCACAGGCTGGATGTTTATAAAGTGAAATAGATCTATTTTCAAGTCCCTAACTGATCACTGTCTCTTCTCCCTCAACACACTTGCTGTTGTTCTGTTCACTTGTGAGTGTATTAATTGATTGTGAGTCTGACCTTCCACTCACTCTTGGACTATAAGAAGTTTCAGGGCAGAGAGTTATACAGTCTTATACAAGTTAAGTACCTGGCATGTTGCTGGACCATCTTTTGGATAGTAGTGGATACTTACTGATTTGTTGACTTGTAACACCTGGCTGTTTCCCCTTTAATCTTGCATTCTACATGTTTACAGATATGTATTTTCCCAGACAGGTGGCTAGGTGTAGAGAGATTGGTGATGTGTGTCTTCCTCTTTGCCTCGGCATCATGACACTGACATTGTCCTTTGACCCCAAGTCTTTGAGCAAGGATTTTAAGTTTTTTTATTTTTTTGCGATACGCGAGCCTCTCACTGTTGTGGCCTCTCCCGTTGCGGGGCACAGGCTCCGGACGCGCAGGCTCAGCGGCCATGGCTCGTGGGCCCAGCTGCTCCGCGGCATGTGGGATCTTCCCGGACCGGGGCACGAACCCGCGTCCCCTGCATCGGCAGGCGGACTCTCAACCACTGCGACACCAGGGAAGCCCAGGACTTTCAGTTTTAACTGTAGCCTTTAGGATCGACTTTATCTACCTTTACAAGCTGGGAAGATTGTGAACAGTTAGTATTTAGTAGGCAGAATTCCTGTGGAGGAGAAGGAAGTCCATCTCACACCCTTTGATAAGTCTCAAGTTACTGTCTGAGACTATAAATAACGACTATGGACATGAATCGCAGAGACAAATCCTTTGTGGATAATTTTCCAAGCAGTAAGGTGTTTTCTTTCCACTTCCCTCTTCCCCTTTCAAGTGGTGATGGTTACTGATAATATTTAGAAAAACAATATATAGATTCTGAGAATACATTTCTTCTCTCCTATATCACCAGTTTAATTTATCTTACTTATTTTAACCTCTGGGCATTTCTACAGTAACTTTATGATGCAGATATTCAGAGAGAGCTTTGGTGCATATGAGTAACCCAACTTTCAAGTTTTCCTTGTTTTTGTTTGTTTGTTTGCTTGTTTTTATTTTTTGCATTTCACCTGTTTCTGCATTTTCAAAATTTTGATTTTTCATATTTAGTCCTTAATAATTTTTCCTATAAATAACAAAAGAGATACTTGGAGTTGGAAGATGTAGACATTGTCTGTCACTCGTTCTTTTGAAGCAAGTGACATTTGGTAACAATTTGTACTATCTCTTTCCTCATACATTTACCCAAACTGGCAATGACTAAAGCATTGGCGATAAATCCAAATATCAATTATTTCTCCATTTAAAAGTTTTCAAGATTTTTCTTTCACAGGAATCTTTGATCTTTAAAAATGCCTCTCTTTTATACGTTGAGTTGGGACTTACTTTATCCTCCAAGCAGAGTTGTCATTTCTTCTCTCCCTTCAGTAAGTGGGCAAGGCACCCCAGAGAAGGAAGCATGAGTCCTGGTTCTTATACACCTTTGTGTATTCATAAATCTCAATCTCTACTCCATGGACTAAAAGGTACAAAAACTTTATTGCATATAATTTACTTTAAAATGCTTTAGGAAAGGAGGGAGAAGGAGTGAGAGGACAGAGAAATAGCTGAATCTGAGAAATCTGAAAAGTGAGGCAAGTGGGCATTTGTGTAGCTCCCCCTGTAGGTGAGGCATTCATTTTGTATGCCCCTTACATACACCCCTTCAGCTTTTCCTGTTGCATCCCTGTGATAAGCCTGGGAGGTAGGCATTATGTCCATTTTCTAGATGGGAAAATGAAGGCACAGAGAAAATAAGTAGTTCGGCTCTTGGGATTGAGATGAAATGTTCTGAAGTGGCTTCGTACTCATGTTTGTGTCTGGTGCGCCTTGCTGAGGGCGCAGCCTTCACAGCCAATGTATTCTGTGTCCATCGGAATTAGATTTTGCTTCCAAGTGTTTGTTCTTAGCAGCATAACTTGCATGCCTAGAAAGGGATCACGAATGTGAACTTGGCTTAATGCTCTTTTAGAAAGTGAGTTTCACCTTTTTAAATCATCGCATTCAGACCAGACCTCAAAATATTACAAAACCAAAACATGCAACTTTCATTCCTACTCAGTTATAATCAGTGTGGTTTTGATTTTTTTTTAGGCGTGGTGGTGACGGTAGCCTTGGGGATTTCAGAAATAATAACACATGCCTACCTCCCCAAGTGGCCATAGGCCATCCCTGTTTGCCTCTGTTCTTCTAGGCTCCAAGAGGTGTGAGCATATCAAAGGACACAGGCCCATTCTGGCTTTGAATTCTGGGCTATTTACTTGGGAACCTGCCCCATTGAATGATGGCCCTCTAGTCCACCAGGTGACCCAGGTACTTTGGATCTTAGTTATAATTGTTTTAAGACCAGAGCTGCAAAGTTCTGCAAGCTTACATTTTTTGGGGGTAAATGCATTCAATGGAGTTTGTTTTATTTATTTTCCGTAAATCAGAGGAGATTAGAAAACCATATTTTTTAGCTCCCGTTTCTGAAGACTAGTACCGTGATGAGTTTTGAATGGCCCTGACTCATGCTACCTTTCTGTATTTGTCTGCACTTCCAAGCAAAGGCTATAAAATTGTAAGTTTATTCAATTGTTGGTATTAAGAGTCAAGCTTAAGGTGTACTTACTGAGTTCTGTTCTAGAGTGAGATAAGAATATTGTTTGTACTTCATGGGATAGATTTGTATAGGAACAGATATGTGGCATGGAAAACATTTTTGTAATATGGTTTGCCATGTGGTCCTAAGATGTGTTCTAATCTGACTTTCGTTTGCAATTGCCATCTTCAAAAGGAGTCTAAATTTCATTTAGGGAGAAGAGTGGCATTATAATAAGGGCTCCTTTTTCTCTGGGGGTGCTGTCAGTGGTCTGAATCAGACATCTCAAGTTAACTTTAGAGGTTGATCCACAGAGAAAGGGACGTTCTTTTAAATGATTTGTCAAATCACATTCAAAGAGACCTGTGGTGTGCCTACTTTTGACCAGAGCAGGGTGCCATGTGTTGGCTGTGATCCTGTTTGAGTTCTGCCTTTTCTTAATTTCCCTGGCAGTTTTAGCTAGATGTCTGTGGTGTTTTTACTTTCATTCTGAATGGGAAGCTATGGTTCCCTTCTGATTCGTGGAGAGATTCCTAGATGTCTAACTTACATGACTTTGGGGCACAAGCAAAAATGCCATTTTTCTGCACAGTCTGCAGAATGTCTGGAGTCAGACAAGACTGACTTTAGGTCCCAGGTCTCCTACATACCAGCTCTTTGTCTTTAGAAAAGTTACTTAAACTTTAAGATTCAATTCCTAGAACTGACATAATAATAGTACTTGCTTCTCCTGTTGGTGCAAGAACTAAGTGAGATAATCCACAAAGCTTCTCAGCACAGTGCTTGGCATGATAGCAAATATTCACCAAATGTTGGCCATCATTTTTTCTTTTTATTGCTACTATTTTGACTCTAGCTCAAAGAGGTATGGACTGTGAATGTTAGAAGTAGAACGTTCTCTAGAAGTAGAAAAGAGTCTGTTCTTTGAAAGCTGAAGAAGGAGAGGGGGAGAAAGGACCCCGTGCTTCATTTCCCATCCTTCAGACTTGTTTATTACAGTGGTAGGTTACCATGGAAGCTTTTGGGATTAAGATGGCATTATTGAGTTAAGCATTCAATAAACACCTCAGGAAAGCAAAGCTAAGACATGTATGCCCGCCATAAGTAGTTTTCAAATAAAAGGGTTATTTGGGAGCAAAGACGAGATGGCAGCTTACTGACTTTCTTATCTCATGGAGTTTCCTGAGAGAATGATGATCAAGAGTTGAAACTGTGATTGTCACCCTGCTTCTGCCCCTTTGAGGCCATTCCGTCAAGTTGTCAGTAGTTACAGCCAGAATTTCAAAATGGGAAGCTGCTCTTTACGTACCAGGGAGTGTGGCTTTCCAAAATAGATTCCAAAGTCGAAAAGAACTCTGAGTGTTTTTCGAGAAGGGTTGACCTCCTTTCATGCCACTTACTGTGAATTAAAGCTGCGAGGGAGAACTAGTTTGGGCATGTGGTACAGCACTTAGAGCCGCCGCTGCCAGGGAACAAGATTTGTGTTTCTAAGGAGATACAACAAAAAGGAGAATGCTTCAAGAGCCAGAGGCTGTCAGAGTGTAAAAGTATCTGTGTTCAGAAAGGGAAACAGAAATTGAATTAAGTAATTTTATACACAAGTTACAGGGTGCCCTTCTGCTAATAATTCTTAAATGCAAAAGCAAATAGTTGTGGTCACAAAGGGCTTAGTACATCTCAGCTGATTTGAGTTCTCAGACTTGAACTGGATGTAATTGGTATTAACCTGCTCTGTGCATGTGATTTTCAGATGGTCTGACTCTTGTCTGTCATTTTGTCGGGCTGTATTAGTAACAGGGACATATTCCAGCAGAGGTTTAGGCAGCCACTTGACAACGAGAGGAGGAGAACTCTCCAACCAGAGCAGCAAAACAGAATCCTCAACCAGTGTCTTGAATGCCAATTTCAGCCCGTTTGCCAATGTTTAATCAGTGTTTAGCATGGAAGGATGCCCTGGATGGGTTCCTTCGATAAAGTATCATCACAGGACAGAAATCACAGGGAGAGTGCACCAAAGAAAAATTACAGTACAGCTATATTTACTTAGTGCCTCTGCAATGGGGTTTTATTTTCCACAGTTGGAAAGGGAACCACCTGTCTCAACTGCTGATGTCAGAGAGCTCCCTCGAGACACAGGGCTGTTGGAAAGCACATGATACTGTATATATTTGCTCTTACGTCCATATCAGGCTAAGATTGGGTTTCAGATTTGTGCCCTATTGTGGAGTTCATTGAGCAGTGACTCTGAGGTGCCCTCCCACGTCACCATGCCCTTGTGAATTAAAAAGTAGCGTGTGTGAGCCCCCGTCGTGAGTGTTTCCTCAACTTGCCATGCAAGTATTTACACTGCAGTAAAATGAATGACACGCATCTTGGGGGTTATCATTTATGGACTCGGTTCTGAAAGTGAGTATCAAGAGGCATGATCTCTGTCCCCAGACTCCTTCTGGTGTCTTGGCTTTTGTTTTCTTTCTACTTATCAGGATTTAAAAAAATACATATATAGATATCTGTCTATCTATATCTATCTATCTATCTCAGATTTGGAGGTTTTATGTGTAGATTGTTAAAGAGGCAAAAAAATAAGAATAGGATGTGCCTATCTTTTTCATTTTTATTTATTTATTTAACTTTATTTTTTGCTTATATCATGTCAGTGTGGGGAAATTGTTATAGAATGAATGAATGCCTAATGCCTGATTTGGAAAGGCTGGATAGTATGACTGTACAATTTCAAGGCATCTATTGAATTATTATTATTGTTTTTTAAGATGTTCAAGAGTTGTATAACCACTGCTCCAGTCCTTTGTACCTAGGGGATAATCAGGCCTTTTAAACATGGTTCCTTAAGGCAATGGAGGGACACCATATTGCACAACTCCAGGGGCCACCATTTCTGTCGTAGTCAAGGACTCACGCTTGTACTCTCCTGATGACTATATGTCCAATCCCAGAAAATATGATGCTATTAACATTACTCAGACATTACATAAAAATAGAATTGTTACCAACAATTGCAGAAGGCATGCTATTAGTGAAGTTCATTATTTTATTAGTGTCACGCATCTGAATTTGACTATCTTTACCAACTTGCAAATTATATGGTTGTTACACAAAATAGATGGAAAACAGAATTTCTGAGAGTGTAAATTACATTCTTGGACCACATCAAATCAATGTCCTATTAGGGATAAGAACGAGGTTTCTTAATTCCCAGACTTCCCATGATGCACATCTTCAATTAAATTAATATTTTAAGTGATGCTTGGTACCTTTTTCTCAAATTCTAGAATAGAGTAATAGGATGGGCTAAGACCCCCGGTTCATCTAATCTTTCCCCTAGTGTAAGATTTTCCTCTGAACCATTAAAAATGTTATAATATATGATTGATATTAATTAGTTTTCTGTAAAGTACTGCACTCCTTAATATGAACTGAACTAGAAATAAATATATTACCATGAATTAAGATTTTATTAGTTGCGAAGAAGAATTGGATGAAGGCACCTATGTGAAATCCTAAGTACAGGCATCAAATTGAATTCATGCCAGCACTGCCTTGAGATTAATTTGAGCACTGAATAAGAATAGTATACCATAACATAACTGTGTTTACTGAATCATTTTTGGCACCAAAAACTAAAGCTACATTATAGATGCAACAACGGGCTTTTCTCCCTTGGAAGAGAGAGGCGGGTGCATTTGTAATTCAAGTGAATGTTACCCTCTGAAAAATGCCTCTAGTCCCCAGGAAGAGACCAGTCTTCTTGAGAACCTTGCATACTCATCCCTCAGACCTTGCATACTTTGTGCTGCTCTGGCCTTCTCCTGCAGCCTGTTCGAGTTCTATAATAAGATCAGCTCTATTTTCTATCCACAACCCCCGCCCCCAATCTGGAGTACCGGTTAGACCTCACTTTAAAAATTTCCATCGCGTTATTATGTATATGTTTTGAAAAGGTGTGGAAGGTGTTGAAAAGATAATATGGGGTTGCCTCGAGGATATTCTAGAAGGACTTCCTGATTATGTAAGGAGGTGGATTATACAACATTTAATACAGGGCTGTGTGAGAATACGGTAAAGATCCAAGGATCACTGTTCACTGACGGGGATGGGAGTGATGCCCCTAGAGTTGTGTACTGCTGGGGCCCCGCTCTAATACCCCTTTTCTTCTGAAATTCCCTGATTCTGTATTCATTCATTTAATTTGCATCTATGATATCACTTACTCGAGAGTGAGTGCAAAATTTCAGGCCACCACTGTCAAATAGGAACATTATGTACATCACATATATAATTTGGAATTTTCTAGTAGCCACATTTAGAAAAGGTAAGTTTAATTTTAATAAAATGTTTTATTTTTCCCAATATGTCCAAAATATTATATCAACATGTCATCACTATAAATTATTAATATCTTCCATTCAATTTTTCACACTTAAGACTTTGAAATCCTCTGTATATTTTGCATTGACAGCACGTCTCAAGTTTGACTAGACACATTTCAAGTGCCCAGTAGCCATAGGTGGGTAGTGGCTGCTGCATTGGACAACACAGTTTTTTAATGTATATGCCAAGGTATATACTTTAATATATACAATATATACTTTAATATATAATAAATATATTAAATATATAAATAAATATAATATATATAAATATTTAATATATTTATATATATATTTAATATATATATTTAATATATAAGTATATGCCAACTTTTTAAATGTATATGCCAGCACAGTTTTTTAATGTATATGGATAGCCTTACACAGAAAAATTACTTGAAATAAAAAAAAACCTCAACTATCTAAAACAAAATATAACATACCCTTTACGTCACTTTATCAATTTAAAAAGTAATTGTATAATTGATCACAAATTCGAGAAGAGTGTGAATGCTAAGACAATTTAGTTAATGGGCCACTGGTGGCAAAATTGACTTTATATTGAATTGTTTTGCTCCTGCGGCTTTGTTTTCCACTTTTACCCCATAGATATCATCATTTTAAAACATGATTTGCTACTTGGCGGGTCTTCTCGAATTTGCAAACTCATGCTGTCTTGTCAGTTTTCAGGCACCATATGGATGTCTTGTTTCTTAACAGAGAAATTCTTGAAAGACTTTTGGCTCAGATCACTTTTGTGGACAGCAACATGGAAACAAAAACTGTTCTCTGCACTTACTCCTTCTGGTCTCTTTAGAGGTAGAGCCAGGTCGAGGCTGGTCTGAGACTGCTTTTCCCTTCCTCAGGTACAGGCACTTGGCATCCCCATAGTGTGTGCACTCGTAGAGAGTTGGCTTAATGTAAGACTTCGAAAGAAAGTCTGCTCTGCTTTGCTTTCAGGACTTTTTTTAGATGCGGGAGCCAGGCAAAAAGCAAACCTATGTATTTATTCTACTGGTGTTTGATGTTCAATGAGTTTTAAGTATTGGTTTGTGAATGACAGGTATCATTACTGTGTACTTATTATATGCTAAGCACTGGGCTTGTATACATCTCATTGAACCCTAACACCAATCATGTAAAGTAGGTATTTACGTTGCCATTTTCACAGCTAAGAATGAGAGGTCTGATAGTTTAGGTAACTTGCTGGGGCTCACACAGGTAGATACCCAGTGCCACATCTGCGCTGACTGATCCCAAAGCTTATGTTCTCACAGAAGGGGACCATTGTTTTCACACCAAGTCAGTGACCCCCTTCGACAACAAATTTTAAACCAACGGCAAAATACTGAAGGTATAGAGTTGGAAGTTTCCTTCACTTCATTCATTTAGGAAATACATTCAGAGATACCTAATCCTATCCCACCTTTTGATAGAAGATAGATCTAGAAAGGTGAAATGGCTTTGTCCAAGGCCAACAAACAAACCTACACATCAGATCCCTTGATTCCTACTCCCCTCTGGTTGTCTATGTGATTTACTGGATTTTTGAGATAAATTGAACATTCAGATTTTTTTTTTAACAGAAAGGTAGCAAACTTTAAAACTTGGGAGTATAGAAAGACTTCTTTCTCTTTCTTCTCTATGCTTTTTAGACTTTTTATTGACATATAATATGAATACCAAAAAGTGCATATATCATAAGGGTTCAGTTCCATGAACTTTTACTAACTGAACAGACCCATGGAACTAGCACTGCCAACAAGAAATAAACCATAACTAGCTTTCTGGAGCCCCTTCCAGCCTCCAACCACCACCAAAGGCAACCTCTATCCTGACTTCTGGCTGCATAAATTAGGTATATCTGTTTCTGTACTTATTTGTATAATGACTAGCGTAAGTACGTATGTACTTTTTTGGTGTGTCTGGCTTCTTTTGCTTCACATTATGTTTGTGGAAATTATGTACATTTTGATGAGTACTAGAAGTTTATTCATTCTCATTGATACACTTGGCTATACTTTTGAAGTGGAAGGACCTCAACAACCATAATATTGTCAGTGGAATTAATAAGTTTATTGAACATTAATTATTATTTAAATTGCTTTTTAAAGAACATTATTAACCACAGTTTCATTTGATTCAGTCTAAAACAAAATCACAAAGCTCAAATGTGGAGCCTTAACGGTTGCAGTGTAAGGTACCTCCCAGCAAACCTCTCTTGTTCTGTGTTTTTACGCAATATTCAACATAGGGTAATACAATAGGGAAGGCAAGGAGGGCACAGTCTGAAAATACCCACAGGAGATTGAATAGTTGGAGTTCCCACTAAGGAGCTTTGTATGGCTGTGCAAAAGGTTAGGTGTGGCCTATTTTTAGGTACCCTACATGGAAATGGATGTACTAAGATGGATGGTAGGAACTTACACCTCAGGAGTTGTCAGAGATTTTTGTTTTGAAAAGAGGTAGGAAAAGAATCCTTTCTGATCGTCTGCTTGGGGCAAAGTACAACCTGGGCTCTTTAAAGAATAATCAAGCTTTTGGACTGTTGAAGAGGGAAACTTGTAAACTGCCTTTTGGAGACTGTTTCACAGGCCCAGAAATCAAGCTTTCCTATGTTAGTTTTCTTCTTGTTTCTTTTTTCTGGGTGCAAGAAAGCAGGAAGTTAAATCTGTCCTGCTAGAGTATACTGCTGGAGTGTCCAGCACTGTTTGAGCTGGTGGTCTGTCAAGGCTTTGTCCTTACTGAGGTTTATCATTCACCTGGTCTTACTTTGCTTACTCCATTGTTACCAGGGCTCCCTCTCCAAATGTCCTATTAGGGAATCCAGTGTGGCTGCAGCTGGGTTATTCATTCAGTGCTAAAGGAAGGTCTCTAAGTTGGTGATATTATTTGGCTCTGAAGCACAGATCTTCCTCCTGATAAATAGGGTCATATGTACAAAGAACAGAGCTAAACAGGAAAACTCGATAACTCCCAGTGATGCATCAACTATATACCTTGTGATACAGAGTTGGTTTAATATATTTGCTAATAATGCCAGGATAACCTATGTTAGGCATTTGTCCTTCTTTTCTGCCTCCACACCCTAAAGTAATATCTCAGATGATCCTTCTCAAATTACAAAAAAAAAAAAAAGGTAAGGTCTTCTTTTACCCAATACCATGAGCTGTTTTTTTAACGGGGGGAGTGCTCTGGTATTAGGAGGCAAAAGTGTTACTCTAAGCTCGTATTTCCCTAGACCTTATTCCTATTTACAAAACCCTGAATTTCGGATCCATCCTCTTTTCTATCTTCTCTCTCTGGGTAACATCATTTCTTACCTGTTGTAAAACCAAATCACATGTTAGTATGTAAAATTGCATCTATATGCAGGCAGAAGTGAATAGTCACTATCATATCAGCTGTGTGTTTTTCATCCTTACTATGCAAGCAGGGACTTCATCTTCTACGTGACTTGTACCATTTAATAGAATTAATGATAAACAAGATGAAAGCTTGCTGTTTCTCTGGGGCAATGACCTGGGCTTTGTAAGAAATCCAGGTCTGTAGAAGCTGGTCTTCTTACAGCCAATATTCATGAAAGTATTATGTTTCACCAGTTCTCATCTATTCTTTTTCTGGAATGGTTAGGAAGTTAAATATCCGTATTGCTATGAAAGTGATGAAGCTGTGGTTTTTCAGCAAAGTTGAGCACCGGATACCTTTCCTGCACACCCTCCCTGATTTCTAGTGCCTTTGTACAATGAGACATTTGGATTCACCCCATGCAGAGAAGTCTTTCCAGGTTGCCTGTGTCTGTCAAGGCAGATACAGAATTGCATTTGAGAGTTGACAGGGATCTTAGATATAATTGAATCCGGCCATCTTTGTTGATAGATAAGGAAACTGAGGCGCAGAATCATTAAGTGAACCGCCCAAAGTTGAATTGCAGGACCCATGTCCTTCCTACCATCCTTGTCCTTCTCTTTTGGGCTAAATCAAGATCCACAAACTCACTCTACTTATCAGGAAGACTTGAGTCTCATGTAATCACTTGATATCTCATGAACTTGGCCTTGGTTCCAGCCCCGTCAACCATCTTCTCATGAGAATTCTTAATGGTCAAAATAATGATCACCCAAGTGTAGGAAGAGTGATTTGCAGGAAAGGCCCATGAAACTGCAAGGATGCTAAGTCGAAGAGGCTCATAATACAGTTTCCATTCCTGTGGAGATAGTCAGCCTTCCAGGGGGAAGGAGATGGGTCAAGGTCTCATGTGACATTTGGAGAACCCAGAATGAGCTTCTTGCCCAAGAACAGGGCTGCAACATGACAGCATTTATACAGATGGCTCCCCGTTTTGGAACAGATTGTGGTCCAGAAGTTCACTTGCAAGTCATTGGTTTGAAACGTGGACTGCATTTTCCCCATCCAGTCAATTTCCGTGGTCTCCAGTAGAAGCCACATCTCCAGCACCTCTTCCCTTCTTCCTTCTAGAACTGCCCCTTCCTATTCCCTAGTCAGTAACAATCCCTTCTTGAGAAATTTTCTTAATACTTTAGTCATAACATTCTGAAAGCATTTACTATTTTTTTTCTTGGTATGTGCTTCTGAGCTCCATTAGATGCTAGAAGGGAATAAAAAATATGATTAACAAATAGATGCTTTTGTATAAATAACTGAAATCCCCTTAACCCTACCAAGGATAATTGCAGTTTAGAGTGGAATGTTTGTTTCACTTAATTGATGAAATTTCAACTTGAGAAACAAAGTGAAGATGGCTGTGGCATCTGGGTGTCAGTGGTCTGGGCCCACCTCTGAGGCAAGCTAATAGTGGATAGCTTTCCTATCCCTATAATTCGGAACTCAGAGGTTTCTCAGAGTGCGAGGTAGTAACTTCTCTCAGCTTTGCATCCTGAGGGGAGTGGCTGTTAGACTCGATTTGATAGACAGAAATGGCTTTCTTTTAAATATAAGATGAATATTGAGGCTTATATTGGATGTCAGGGGCTATTTCTATTTGCTACATTCCCTGTATATTAAGAAGGCACAGTTATACGTCTGAATCTCTATGTTTCTTTTTAAAATGAATAGTTTTTATTCTTCTTCTGAATATAAAAGTTATACATATTTAGCATAGAAAATTAAAAAAATTACAGAAAGGCACATATACCCCCCCCACACACAAATTTAATAGAACTTATGTCATCGGCCACTATTAACACCTTATTATATTTTCTCCTTATCCTCTTAGCTCTTCTGTCTTTCTGAGTGTATATTTATATGTAAATTTGTTGTGATTATAGTTTTTTCAAACATAATTTTAAACCTTAATATACTTTGAACATTTTCTCATTATGCCATTAATGTATTTCACAACAGTTTTTAATGATAGCATTGAATATGTATACATAATGAATATATGTGTATGAATATATATAAGTTTATATATATATAGTGTTCCATTATTTATTTTGCTAGGCCATTATTGTTGGACATTTACACTGCTTTCAAGTTTTCAATAGTGTAAATTATGTAGCATTGACTATCTTCACACTAAAAATCTTTGCACATATCCCCGTTATTTCCTTAAGATGAACTTCTAGAAGCAGAATTTCTGGATCTATGGGGATGCCCATTTTTAACGTTTTTAACACATACTGCCCGATTGTCCTCTAGAAAAATTTGTACTCATTTATAATCTGACCAGTAGTATTTGACATCTGTTTTTGATTGAGCTGCTAAATGTGGAGGTCAGTCTTAGAAGTGGTCTTCTTGATTAAGAATATTTCCTCAAAAATCCTGTGTTTACTTGAGCTAGCAAAAAAATAAGATTTTATATAAGGTATCACAAAATTTAGCTAGACCTTAAGCTAATTGCTTCCTAAGATGAGAATTTATTTCCTTTCTACATCCCCACATTTTTAGGATATATATTCACTCTGCTAGAGTAAAATTCAAATACCAAAGCACTGGAGAAATCCACAACAGAAACAAAAGCAAAATAACTAAAACCCTTCTGAATCTTACCTGGTGGGATTGAAAAAAAGAAAAAGAAAAAAAAAAAACTTCACTTATTTAATTCTTCCATTTCAACAATAGTTGAAAATAGATTTTTTTCTCTACAATCAAAAAAAGTTAGGCTCATTAAGACCCCAGCTCTAGAAATAAGTACCAAACAGGGGGAACTGTTTGACTAACAGTTTTATTCCAATTTAATAATTTGTGTTTCTACCTGAGGTTACTCTGGCCTTCAATAACTTCAGTTAGGGGATAAAATATCTCTCTTACCAAGTGAATTATGTTATTGAGTTTCGATAAGACTTTAAAATTTTAAATAATAACATATTTAATAAGATATGATGTGCTTTATTTTCAGTTTCAGTAAAAGAAAATGCTAAATAATCCTATTGAACATTTCTTGTTT
The DNA here is from genome assembly GCF_008692025.1 of Phocoena sinus. Lineage (NCBI taxonomy): Eukaryota > Metazoa > Chordata > Mammalia > Artiodactyla > Phocoenidae > Phocoena > Phocoena sinus. Next base: position 51,404,042 of record NC_045767.1, on the reverse strand, counting down.
AAATAGTCAATAACTTGCTGCATTATAAATGAATTAACCTGAAATAATTAAGGTAAATGAAAATGTCTATAAATGCACAAATACAACAGAGTTAAGCATCAGACGAAATCAGATTTTAACCATCCTTTTATTATCTCTTATCTGTGGGCCTAATAAGCATACTTCTTGCCTTATGTTTAGATTAGTCCAGTTGATTGCAATTTGGATTAATTTGCACATTATTTTTTACTTTAATGTGAAAAATGCCAAGAGTAGATTTTGAGATCCACGTTAAAATACAGGCTCAGTTGCATAGAGCTGGTCTGCAGAAGGTTTCGCTGGAGATGAGACAGAGGTTGCTGAAGTTGTTTAGTTTATTAGAAGATAAAATAAACAACTGCTAGGAGGCATTAAAGCCGACTACTGATTTTCCTCTGTTTCCCAAATATGCTTAGTTCACAGTGCCATCACCATGGTGATTTTGTGTAAAATAAGACTTCATTTTAGAGTGGTTATAGGCTAGAGGCCTTTGTCATACCCTGCCCTGCTACCAACTTCTGTGCCCTGCACAGCAGCAGCTTCAAACACGTCCCAGGGGCTCAGAGCACGTGCTCAGACTGATGTGGGGTTTCAGGATCAGTTAACCCCTCTAGGAATTAAAAGCCAGCAATTGAATGCCCGTTATCAATGATTAACTTTAAAAATATTAGGCATTCTGGGCAGATCCCTTTCCTTTCTATGCAGGCAGCATTCCCAAGAATGTTGGTTTCCAGCTACGTAGACAGTCTCTAGGTTATTAAGTTGCCTCGGGGGACTTTGCTGTGCTTTTGATTTGGGAGTGAATATTATTCTTATTATGAAACTTTAGTTCTTCCTAGAAGGGTTTTCAGAGATCTGTATGCTCTTTTCAGCTGTTATCTAAATCCTGGCTCTGTCTTATTTTTCTCAGTTGTAAAATGGGTACACAGATCATCTTTATTGGGTAGTTTTGAGGACTAAATTGATTGAAGTGTGGTATCTAAAATGCTAATCTCAGTGTCTAGCCCTTGTAAGCTCTGCTGTATATTTTCTTCCCCATTTTTCTTCCTTATAAACTTTTCGCCTTAAATTTATTCTTATGTAGTTTATTGTAAGCTTAGAAAAACACATGAGCAAAGATATTTATACTAGTAGCTCTTCACTTCTGAGTTCTCACCTATGTTCAATAATGAGATCAAAACCGATTGTCTCTGCTGTTGTCTACTTGGGTATTTGGGTTTGATGGTGTTTATTTTTTATAAGTGGCAGATGTCTGAAATAGGCAGGGCAGCAAAAGCCTTGTAATCTGGGGCAGGAGAGGGAAAGGAAACTCAAACATCATGTACTTTGTCAAATTTTTTTCCTAGAATTGAATTCTTCTCTTGAAGGTTTAATTTCTCTCTTGTTATCGACTTTAAGGATAGATACTCTTGCCTCCACCAATGTTGGAGTCTTGGGGAACAATAACAGAACTACTAAAGGGAGAAATTCCATTGGGGTGGAATACAGGCTCTGTGTAGATATGGAAAATTATGAGCACTCAACAGATGTTAATAAATACCTCCTTCTATTGTTGAGACAAAATGGGGTTGATTGGGTGTGAATTTAATGGTTAGTGAAAGGACCTTGTACATAGAAAGGGTGTATTTTAAGGAAGACAGGAATCGGATATTGACCAAAATAGCATTGTGTTTTTCATATCAGATTATTCTGTGTTTTTAAGGTCTGTCATCCCCCCAAATTGTAAGTTCCCTTGTGTTCATGACATATGCCTTCTTAGCAGCCCTTGCAGTACATTGCTGTGGACACAGTAAGGTTTCAATAGATCCTTGTTGATTGAAACCAAACATTTGGAAATCTTGGAGGCAGAGTTGATGAAGGGGTGAAAAGAGGGCTGCAGGGAGAAAGAAGAGAAACAGTCAAGGCCTGAGGGAGAATCAAATACAGAAACATCCTGGGAAACCAGGAAAGACCAAGGTTGGTGAGCAACTAACACTTTATGTTCTCCTGAGAAAAGAAAAACTGGACAGAAGAGAAACTTTAATCTGAAGAGCTAATTAACCAAGTTATAAGACCTCTAGAGTATCCCTCTCATTAGAGTTGTAATTTTGAGACCAAAAAAACAACAGTGGAAGGTACTCTAATTTTCCCCAAGAATCTATTTAAATTTTTATGTGGACAATAATAGAAATTTGAGGGGAAAATTGCAGTATGCTGGAGTTTATAAATCATTTCAATGTTTTGACTCCTAACTAACCCTCTTCGTGACGGTAAGAAGAAAAAAAAAAAATGTATGTATATATAAAACCACCTTTGCTTTCAGTGGATGTGCTGATTTGATTAAGAAAAAGTGGAATTAGGCGGCAAAAAGACAAACAAGAAAACCCCGATAACGTAATATGAACAGGTTAAATATCAAAAATAATAATACAGAATGTTCCAGTGTAAAGAACATCTCTAAAAGGTAGGATTAAAAATTATACATATATTCACATAAATATAATGGATGCCTAGCATTCAACGAACACAAAAGTATCAGAGAATATCACGACACAGGGATCACCTGATAATAATGAATAAACATCACTCTTCTCGGTCAAGTGACCAATATTATTTCACAGTTGACTGTGTTGAGCACAGAGCCAATGACCTTTGCCCTGCATTTTAATAATTTACTGTAGTTTTACATTAAATCAGAATATAATTGTGAAGAAAATTAGTGTTTCTTTGTGGGGAGTGCAGAGTAATGCCACTAATTGCATGTATAAAAGCCTTCCCGAGGTTGTATTTTCCTGTTCTCTCTTGATTTGGAAAATTAAAACTATGGTAATTTTCCGCTATTTGTAAGAGGGAAAATGTGCCAGTGAAATGTATTCAGCTAACTCAAAACGTCAAAGCTTTTGGCCATCGTTTTATGTCCAGTAATGACAAACTGTCAATTTCCTCACATTATTCAGGAATATAGTAGCAACTTGTTGCAGATCTCAGAGTAGACAAATTTCTTAAAATAGATGTGATCTGAAAGAAGAAACAGTCTGATGTTTTTTGGTTTGTTTTTTCTTTCACTTTAATATTTGAGCAACTTTATATTTAGAGCAAATCACCATTCTTTTCCTGATAAAGGAATGGACAATAGCAAATTCATTACATTAAACTTAGTAGAATAGGAGATTAAATGAATAGTGCTTTAGAATCATTTTTAGATACCTGGGGAATTTTTTTTTTCAGATGAGTAATTATCAAGTAAAAGACTGAGTTGATTTTTAAAATATATGGGGTTTAAAATTTTATAAAAACATGTATATTCACAAATATATGTCCACGTGAACATCACTCTGGAACTTGGAAGAGTTAAATCCGACCTCTGTGGTGTTATGGGAAGTGTTTTCTGGCGTTGTCTAGTACCTTGAGTTTGTTATGGATTCAATATGTAGTGTCATCATAAAACAGTTGAACCTGCATTAGCCCTCATTGTCTCAGGCTAGAAGCTGAAAAATTCAAAGAATGAAAAAGCTCAAGAAATGAATATTTCTGCTAATAGCATGTCGGTATTTTTCCCTTACTCCATGGACATTCTTGATCTCAAAGGCAAACTGCACAACCCAGGGTACTAGGGTTGGAATCCAGTGTTTATTCAAAAAGGCACCCTAAGGCAGTTGCAGAGGAAATGCTACATGTATGAAAAAAAAAAAGGTAGCCGGGAAACTAAGCTGATCTGGGCAAAGCTGCAGCGACTGTCTTTACTAACACTTGTTTTCTGAGGGCCTATGAGAGAAATGGAAATAATTAGAAGGACCCTGAAAGGGTGGTATTTTGTTGCTTGTTCTCCTTATATGGAGCAAAGTAAACTGCAGTAACACTTCTCGGGAGCTGGTATTCCCTGCTGCCACAGGGACAGCAGATTTCTGGGTAGAGGAGTTTGTTTATACCTTAACAAATACAGGCTGTTTTGTTGATTAAATAAGCAAAAAAAAAAAAAAAAGAAAGAAAGAAAGAAAGAAAGAAAGAAAGAAAGAAAGAAAGCATGCCCCATTCTCTGTTTTCAAACACTTCCCCCAATTAGAAAATGTCTCATAAAAATCCATCATGTGATAAGATCTTGCCTTAGTCCCAAACCAAGTCCACTTAGATGTCTTCAAACTGAGTCCTGAGGGAGTCCACATTTTAGCTAAGAATGTAGTTACTCTGTCTTGAAACAGAGAGCTTTGCCACTTGCTTGTTTTGGAAGGAAAATAAATTAAAAAAAGATTGCAGGGGATTTGAGTTATTATATGGCCAGGGCTCCATTTAGAGTCGGTGGCATTCAAAGCTGGCTTTAGTCACAGCATGATGCTCCAAAAGTCCAAGTGTTTCCTTTCTTTCTTTCTTTCCGTTTTTTTTTTTAAGCGTTACTTCACTGAGGCAGAGGGCTGCCTTTGAGTGACGTCACGAGTTTGAGCAGCTAGCAGCACAGGAGAAGGGAGGCTGGGTGAGTGACAGCCCAGCCTACTTTTTAATAGCTTTGTCATGTGACTGGGGACTGTAGTAAGACAGGTGCCTTCAGTTCACTCTCAGTAAGGGGCTGGTTGCCTGCATGAGTGTGTGCTCTGTGTCACTGTGGATTGGAGTTGAAACAGCTTGACTGGCGTCATTCAGGAGCTGGATGGCGTGGGACATGTGCAACCAGGACTCTGTATGGAGTGACATCGAGGTGAGGTGGGGCTGGGCTCAGCACTGCAGCCAGGACGGAAGCTTCCCTCGCAATGCAATTATTCCTGTAAGAGGGGGAAGGGCTCGGGCTTGGGCGAGGAGAGGAGGCAGCAAAGTAGCCCCGGCAGGAGCTTTGGGAAGGGAATCTCAATCTTATCTTAACTCCAATAAGTTTGCTATTTTAAGGTGGCTCTGAGATACCGTGAACAAATCAAAGCTTAGCTGCTGTCATCAGGATCTGTTGCAGTTAGAAACTCTTTCCATGTGCCTTTGGCTCTGTTTCTACTCATATGCAATATTTATGCCCTAAGATATTGATATGAATCAGAAGCTGAAGTCTTTCCAGTGGTGTTTAGTGGCCTGGTTGGAAAAATGCCATTTCTATTTATAATAAGATGAAGATAAAAATATTAAAATAGATGGGCTCAAATCTAGTCAGTTTTGACTCTAGTCTGGATTTTTTTCTTCTTTGCTCTCTGTTCATCAGAGAACTCACAGAATCCTAAATAATCCTGCTGGGCTATTTTATATTGCTTTTCCCACAGAACACAAAACAACAAAGCTGGTTCCTTTAAAACTCCTCTGTGTGGTTGAAAGCTTTGGCCAGCAAAGAAAATAAAAGCCTTACAGTGCAAGGTTTTCCATCAGCGTCAGTGGCAGGGAAGCCAATGGTTAAATCTCTCTGTACCACAGAGAGCTGCCTGAAGCCGGAGAGAGAATAGAGTTTATGCAGGACTGTGTGTGGAGCTGCTCGCTGCTTGTGTAAAAATAGATGGCAATACATCAATTCCACAGTCTCTGCTGGCTACAATTCATACAAGGGGGTAAAAAGCGAGCTGGTTTCCTCGTAATCTCTGGAGTCTAGAGTGACTAGCGGGGGGGACGGAGGACCGCGGCATGTTCGCATTCAACACAATGGAATGTTCTCGGGAAGTTTGGCCAACTTGGGAAACAAGCAAAACTTTCTGTGGACTCTGGTGAGATGGACCCGAATTGAATTGCAGGGAGGATCTGAGCAGCTAACAATGAATCTGGCAAAGGGCTGGGAGAGCTTCCTCTGGGAAGCTGGGGGCACGTAGGGTAAGGGGAGGATCAAGGGCTACACGTGATTTGATTAAATAAGATGTCCATGTGGTGCCGCGATACACATCTAAAGTGAAAATAATTTGGCCAAGGCCGTCTGCGAATGCATTTTTCCTCTCTAGTGAGGCATGCCCTGGATTCTTAACTCTTCACTGGGCTTGCAAATGCTGGCTCCGTTTGCCCTCTCTTGCCTTGGCAGATGCATATTTGCGGATTGTAGCTGTTCTTACCTTGTTGTGATTTCTTGGTAAGGTGGAAGAGTTATGGATAATTCATACGTCCTGCAGCTCTTACGAGGCAGGGTTCTAAGTGGCTTCAAAGTCCTAATTGTCTTCGAGTAGCTGGAGTATCCTGCGGGCGGTTGTCTGGCTGGCACTGTGGGTCTCAGCTGCTGCAGTTTCATTTTTCCATCATGTATTCTTCCTGATGCTGCTAGGAGTTGATTGAAGAACTAGATCATATGGAAATAGGGACGATTTCCTTTCCTCATTGGCATTCCTGCAGTCATTTTCAAATAAGCGTCAGCACCGTTTAGAACACTGGCTTTTTAATTTTGTTCTTAAGGAGGTGAGGTCTCGGGCTAATTGTCCAGCCGTGGATTGAGTTGTCAGTCAGCTGAGACGGGCCAGTCGCTTCTCTATTGCGCTGGAGGCAGCAGGCTGCTAGCAGCCCAGCCTTCGTGGTGGCAGCCCTGGGAATCACCTCCGCCAGGCTCAAATATTATGAGCAGCAGGTAGCGTAGGCCGCTTTCATTTTTTGAATCATTAATGTTTGCTGTCATCCTAAAACGTATTATGCCCTTTTGCACATAATGACGGGACAGTACATTGGTTAATAAAGGCCTCTATCACTATAGCTACTCAGAGTGCCCCGTGTTTCACAGTTTAATGAAGGTGATGTCCAGTAAGCTTACCAAGATTGATAGAGACAGTTCCGATGACATACACTCTACTAAGACTGTCATTCTTTACTGACCCCTGCCCTGCCCCTTATCCCCTGTCCTAATTTCTTTTTTAAGAAGTCAGGTTCTTTTTTCATTAATGTAATTAATGTGGCCAAGTCCACTCTTTCTGCTCTCTCTCTCTTTAAAATTTACCATCAATGGCACAAAAACCTCCAAAAGGTTAATGGAGAATTATACTTAATTATAATGTTTCATTATCATCAGTGCAGTTAAGCTAATTTATTGTCTGCTCTTTAACTAAGAGAAAAGTCTGTTGGGGTGAAATAACGTACAATAATTAGCCTTTTGTGTTTAGTGACTGCTTTATCCTCTTAAATCTTATAAAATTAAGGCTGTGGTTGTGAAATAGCTGTCATAGTTGCGAAGAGGCAGTAGAATGTGTCTCTGTAATTGCAGTAAAGCACACCTGTTACAGATGTATAGGGAAGCAGTAAATATCAGAGTGTCAGATGAGGACAGTTACAGGGCTCGGACTGTTAAGTCTGGCATCATCCAAAGGCCAAATATAAATTAATAACAGGAACACTTGCTGCCACTAATGTGTTTTAGATTATCAGGATAATGCCACGTTCAGGAGCCCTGATTTTATTAGCACGTCAGCATTGGCAAGAGCACATTCACATTTTTCAATGATAACAGAAAAGCAAAAATGAGCGAGGCAGACAGAGAGAGGAAAGGAAAGAAATATGTGAATTACAGCAGAGTGAAATACAAAAAATTGATCTGATCTTTTTAATGGTTTTCAAAAGTTACTGAAAAATACATATTTCTGAAAGGTTAAAGGGTTTTGGAGAAGTCATGCCTCGAGAGGGCTGTTAAAGAGGGAGACAGCAAGAAGTTGTCCACCAGTTGGTATCAACATTCCCGAACACGGGTTCTAGAGTATGCTGTCCACAAAAGGAATTTAAGCCAGAGGTAGAGATCCTACGTTGTCTAACTTATTTTTCTTTTTTGTCGTCATTTTTGTTGTTTATGCTTTTTATTTTAAGGACTCTCCCCTAATCCTAGTGGGTTTTGCACCAGTGAAAAAGTTCTCCCCTTGTCTCTGAATCGGTCGTGTTGTGGAAGAGTTAACTGTGTGTGGGGGTGTGTGTGTTTGTGTTTGGAGGACAAGCAGTGGGCAAGTGTGGAGACTGGGAAGTGTTGTGCCTGTAACAAAATCCAAACACTGTCCCAGAACAAAATCTTCTCTTCAGCCCAGCCTCCGCTTACTTATCAATCTAGTCAAGTATACGGATCTGCAACTTTGGGCTAACTCCAATAATAAAAGAGAAAGACCAATAAAATGATAAGGAAAGAGTTGAGATGAAGGGGGTTGCCCTTTCTTGGCATTACCTTTGTGCCTGCAGTTTGGGATCTCAGTGGGGCCCAGTGGTCTTAGGGAGGAAGTGCAGGAATTTTCAGCCTTCTCCCAGCCTCCCCTTACCAACTGCTGGCTCCATTATCCAGTACCTACTTCTCAGCGTGCTGCTGCATATGACCCGTGTCATGTAGCCTGCCAGGGATGACAGGGGTGCTTGAGAAAAAAAATCTGCGTAGAACTTATTTTATTCAAAATCTAAATGTCAAGCAGTATCTTTAGCTTCATGCCCAACTGCTGCCTGGATGGGAAGAACTCCCCAGCATCTCTCCTGGCCTTGGAAGGGAGGCCCGTGAGGGTACCACCTCAGGGAGTGTGCCTTTCCATTGAGACCCCTCGGCTTGCAGATAGATAAAGTCCTTATGGCTCTGGCATCACCAGATCCCTTCCAAAGGAAGCTTCTGCAGGGTTCTTCACAATTGGCAGTGATGAAACAGCAGTCAGATAGCCAATTCGAGGTTAGAAGCCCACCTTAGGAAGCGGGTCCACTTTCCTCAGAAACCCACAGTGCAGGAGAGTTAACAGACCACTTACTCTATGCAAGGAGGTGACGAGCAGCCCAGTCCCGGTAGAGGGTATTTTAAGCCTCTCAATATATTGAAACCATTTTTAAAACTCCAAATAAAAAATTGTTCTTTTGAATTCACTTAGAGCACAGTTTAGGAATATATAAATGATGAACAAAAACATAGTTGTGGTGTGCTAGAGTGGTTTTTCTTTTCAGACTTCAGGTGATCCCAACGGTATACACATATACACAGACGCACACACCAGCACAGAAGACTTGCAAGTTACACATAGTGAAAGATAACAAAGATCATAAAAAATATGATTTTTGTCCTTCATCTCAATGGATTTATTTTTGACCTGTTTGAGAAGTTCAGAATCTCATGAAAAGTCAAGTAAAAGATTTAAATAACGATTCAAGAGAACCATAGACATGTTAAAGGACGTTGCATCATTAGTTGCTAAATGAATTATATGGATTATAATGGTTAAAGAGAGAGTAAATGGAGAAAGTTTTCCTGGTATAGTTCTTATGGTTTTTTTTTCTCTCATTTAGTAATCGTTTGTCGCTCGTGTGTGTGATGTAATTCCAAGGTGAAATCAAATCTGTATCCTTCCCTCAAAGGGCTTATACTCTAAGAGTAGAATGAAATTTTGCATATAGTTAACCAGAAAACAATTTGAAACTTGGTAAGTGCTAACTTTCAAAGAGGTACCAACAAATCTAAGTTGATTTCTAACTGGACGAATCAGAGAAGGCTTCATGGAAGCATGGCATTTACTATGGATTTGGAGGTAGCATTTGGGATGGAATGGTTCTGGCAAAGTATCCTTTGGGAGCAAAGCGAGTTAAAGAATTTAGGATGTTTATTCTGGGGACTAAAACCCTGGAAACCAGCTTTGGTGGTGTCGTTGAATTAACCAGGCTTAATTCCTATCACATGCTATTGCAGTTTAATAAATTCCTGCAGTTAATGAAAGCTTTTTTCTTTCCTCCCCTGCCCCCTGCAGTGTGCTGCTCTGGTTGGTGAAGACCAGCCTCTTTGCCCAGATCTTCCTGAACTTGACCTTTCTGAACTAGACGTGAACGACTTGGATACAGACAGCTTTCTGGGTGGACTCAAGTGGTGCAGTGACCAGTCAGAAATAATATCCAATCAGTACAACAATGAGCCTTCAAACATATTTGAGGTAAGGACAGCCCTTGGTGAAAATTAATTTCTCATTGAACTTGGCTTATGCCACACTAAAATATTATTGGCCTGAAAGCATAATGAGTTCTTACTTTGCTGTCACCAAAAGACTTTTTATCATACTTAGGCACTTGCTATTTTGTGGAAAAACGATTTTGGAAAACAAATTTTTTTTTTTTTTTGAGAATTAAGGCCCTAAGGACCCACAACAGAGTACATCAAACTCTGTTGAAATACTAAGGGATTGTGAAAGAATAAATGACAAGGAAGAACAAACGTCTACACCTGTTTATTCCTGTCTATTTCCCACAGAAAATGGTGCCTACTGTAAACTAACGTAGAGTGTAAAAGAATACATTTCTTTTTAACCAAGGCATGAGGTCTAATTTAATTATTTTACAAAGTAGGTGAGCAGTTTTTTTTTTTACTGTCATTGTCATATTTATAATCGTACCTCTGATTTCTTTATATTATGGGAACTTCTAAGCCCAACTACTCTGTTATTTACTTATAAATTAGTCAAAATTAATTTACTTTTCAGTAGTGAGAATTACCTCCCAGGCTGTAGACTCTTTATTATAAGCCTACCCTGTAATAAAGAATGTTAATCTGCACCTATTAAACAGTTACTTTGAGAAAAGAAGTTCTTTCTTATAAGATCAGTCCTCATTTACTTGAAAATAAATGGTTTCTTAGAGGGACAAACTCTGGCAAGTGAATTGAGTAAAGATTATCAAATCAACTAGTTTTCAATATCACCACCACCAGCCCCACCATTATCATGTAACATTTTCTATCTACCATGTGCCAGGCTCCAAACAAAGCACTTTAAATGTAATTTTTTATCCACCAGCAGAGACATTTCTTATACTTCAGTGTTGTTTGGTTGAAATCTCAAGTCATTAAGAAAGCCAATTTTACAATATTTATTGAGTTTTTCCAGCACCCAGCACATAAAAGGCACTGAATAAATGTTTATTGAGTCATTAAGAAAACCCATTTTACAATATTTACTGAGTTTTTCCAGCACACAGAAGGTGTTGAATAAGTGCTTTGTGAATAGTGAGTGAATGATGAATATGGTATGTTCATAAGAGTAATAGTAATAACAACATGGCCAACATTTCGGCACACTCTTGCTTTATGTATGTCATCGCACTCATCCCTCAAAACAACCTATTGTTTAGGTACTATTATTATCATTCCCATTTTACATATGCAGACAGTGAGTTTCAGAGAGGCTAAGTGATTTTCCCAAAATCACACAGTTGACAAAGACTTGGGATTTGAACCCCAGATGTATCTGACTTCGAAGTCTATTATCCTTGATTAAAAATAGAATAACAGTGAATTTGGGTGACAGCCATCCTTTACATACCAAGCTGCTTCTTTGCTCAATATATTTAAAAATAGAACAGAATCTTTTCTTTCAGTGTTGGTTGACATGGAAGCAGGTATCTAGCTGGTGAGCTGAGATGGCTGTAGATTCTGTTGACCACTAAGGTTTTATAATATGTCTGGAGCATTAAGTGGGTCCTAGAAGAGTGCTTAAGGTAATGGAGTGAAGGCTGGGGAGAAGGAATCAGGTGGAGGAAACACTGAGGGTTTGTGGTTAGTTATACTTTCCCAGGCTTCTCAGCCGGGTCTCAGAAAGTTCATGTGAGGACTTGGCTGGTTCGAACTGGTAAATTGAACATTCCTCATTCAGTACACTTGTCAGGTTACAGGCCCATTTTAAGTCATGCTGCATTAAGTAAACAGTACTTTTAAAAATGTCCATCTCCATAGACCTCTTATCTAAAAATCGACTATTTCATATTGGGTGAATGCCATGCATTTTGTAGAAGATGGTTAGGGAAAAACTAAAAGGTGGTTGGGGCGATGGCGTGGTGGTCAAGGCCTCCCTTGTGGGCTGGTTGCAAAAAATACACCTTTTTTTCATGGCTGGTGTCCCTGTATTTCATGTCGTGGCACCTGCATGAGGTACTTCTCATTTACACTTCCGGGAGACTTGGTTTGGCAACCAGTTATATATCTATAGATGCTTAATCTACACAAAGACGCCCCTTTTGTTTTCTTATATAACTTTCTACTACTGGTGGAATTGTTTTCAACACTCTAAACACAAGGTTTATTTCATTTAATCTCTCATCAGTTCATCTTAAAACAGTGGTTCTCAACTGAAGGCAACTTTGCCTGCCTGGGGATATTTCGCATTGTTTGGAGGGATGTTTGATTTTTAGGACAGGAGGCAGAGAGATGCTGCTGGTATTTAGTAGGTAGAGACCAGAGATGCTGCTTAACATCCTGTAATGCACAGGACAGCTCCCCAGCAAAGAATCATTTGGCCCCAAGTGACCATGGTGCTGAGGTGAAGAAACTCTGTTTAAAAAAAAAGTCGCCGCAATTTTTAGAAAACACTAAAGATGAATCCGTCACATTTCCGAGAGAGAAAATAGAGTTAAGATACAGGATATGAAGACTTAGAAGCCATATAAAATTTTCAAGATGCCCAGGGCCCCAGGACTGATATGTCAGGAATTCTCTTGGTGGCAGACAGCAAAAGTGACTGTATCAATAAGTCCCCATAACAGTTTTCTCTGATGTCACAAAGCCCATTCTTCTTTGTTGATGCCAAGGGTAAGGCCAAATGTGGCAATACTGTTACACACAGCAGCCGCTTCCTCAGCATTTGCATACAGAAAGATGCCTCTACTCTTTGCCCTCTAGCGTTAAACTCAGACATCTTTTCTATAACGAAAAAAAAAAGTGTGTTTTGAGCATAGGTGGAATTCTAAAATTGTGTCTTCCCCTGTAAAGAAACTCCATAGGCAACAGAATAACCCTTGAACGGCCACAGCTTTGCACATTGCTTCTACTGAAGCTGCGTTACCCCAAAGGCATTTCCCAGCGCCTGTGACTTTAAACCTCTCACAGCGGACTTTCACCTGTGCTCCCTTGTTCTCCTCCAGTTCTCAAAACCCTGCCTCATCACATTTGTGAAGGCCTTGTACTTGAGCAAGCCCAACAGTCACGGTCTCTGCCACCTCTGATCTGCCAATAACAAGCATTATCTACCTCGGATTCCCAGAATAAAATAAGGCACCGAGCAGTTCAACACTTTTCCCTGACTCAAGTATCACATTGATGACACTGCTGGAAACTGGCCACAGGATTTCTGAATTCTCATCAAAGCGGGAAGAAAGTGGGTATTTAGAGTTACATTTAGTATTGCAGAATGCTTAAACGTTGGGAATAAATAGAAATTTCTTCATTTGACCTCTTCCATCATTTGAATCTTAGTTTGATTTTTATGTATTGAATAACTTAAGAAGAAGAAGAAAAAAAAGAATGGAATTGAATGTCCCAGTTGGGGAGACAGTGAATTCCTGAGTGGGAGAAGAGTGAGCTGACACATAATTGTGCATGTTGGTTGAGTAACTGGGCACACAAACAGCGCTATCTGCTTGCACAACCTATGTTTGGATGTGTAAATGCAGGTGACCACGTATGATTCAGAAGCCACTTAGCAAAACAGGATACAAGGCCTATAGGTGCAGCACCCAGTTTATCTTATCCATGTGTCAGGAAAACAGGATGCTGTCCCTGGACCGGCTGGTAGCAAGATTTATGTTTCAGAATATTGCAACACAACTTCCTTCTCTCTGTTGCTTTGTGCATTGTTTGAAGGAGGAGAATAAAGAAGTACTTTTAAAGCATGACAGTGTGTAAAGATGGGTGACATGGGTTAGGGTAAATAGCACATTGGCTCTTCTGGGACATTGTGGGCCACCTTGTCTCTGCTTTATTTTAACCTCTGCTTTGATGCCTCCTTGATTCCACTGAATGGGCATCTTTCATTTGTTGGTCTGGTAACTTCTGAATGCAGCTACTTGGGGTCCTTTAGTACGTGGAGAGTGAGGATGTAGCTGCCTCTAGGTCATTGCTCAGAATACGTACTGAAGGCTGCCTTTGCTAATGGGGAGGGAAGGTCTCTAAGCTGTGGCCAGTATTCATGTTGGGTAATTACTGAAACTTGCAGGAAGGTCTGATACTGTGAACTTTTGTAAAAGAAAAAGGGTGGTTTCCTGCTATCTGTCTATAAGGTGTCCTGCTATATGCCACCGGGGAATGGCGGATGGAAACTTTCAAGAATATTCGATCATTATGGTGGGAATATAGATGATTTTTTCCTTCGACTTTCAGTTGTATTCTAATTTTTTTCTACAATGGGCATATATTATATACTTATGAAAAAGTTAAAAACAACAGATCTTGGCTATTCAAAAGACTGTGAGCATTTTGGGAGCAGGGAACCAGCTTGTCTTGTTCACTGAAGTTTTTCTAGATGCTTTCTTAGAAAGCAGGAGAAAGTGTGTACTCAGTAAATAGTTACAACCTCATGAATGAGTTAACCATCATATATTTATTGATGGTGTGAACTGCGTTAGTTAATGTGAAAATTAAATATAAAGCTCCAATAGATCTATTTCCTAAAGGACCTTAAATCTAGTTGGGGAGGGTGAAATCGGAAACCATTAGCAAATAATGGAAGACTGTGTATACAAATATACATATATATATACATGTTCATATATATCAGTAATTGGAGAACAACGTAACACTATATACATCCATGTATATGTGCACATGTATATTTATATGCATGGGGTTATATTATATATATATATATTAGCAATTGGCAAATATGGCAAGACCGTGTGTATTCATATATACATGTATACATGTAGGGGTGTGTGTGTGTGTGTGTGTGTGTGTGTGTGTGTGTATGTATCCTAGCTAAGGAGGGAATCAGCAAGAATAACATCACCAAGGTTAATAAGAGAATAAGAGTGAAGTCTTTTCATAGACGGATTATGAAGGTGAAGAGCTTGGTTTACTCAAAGTGAAAAATGTATTCATGGGAGCACAGGAGTAAGATAGGTAAGTCTGGATTTAGGGTGGGTACAAAATTATGCCAGGCCCTGAGGACCCAGTTGCAAGTGTTTAGAGTTTCCACGATAGGAATTAGGGTGCCACTGAAGATTTTTAGCATGAGAGCAACGTGACGGAGATGGTATTTAAGGGTGATCGTTCTGATCGTTTTAAGAGCTATGGACAAGCAGAAAGTAGAGGAAATCCGACAGCAGGCTCTGCTGCATTCCAAACCCCATGCGATGCAGGTGCAGGGAAGGGACAAGGTGACAGCAGAGGGGATGGCGTCCAGGGAACAAAATTTAAGCACCTCAAAGGAAAATTCCATCAGTCCTGATAAATATGGGTTAGGTTAGGGAGGGAGGTGGCAAAGCAGACTAACTCGAAAATATTCCAAAGGGAATTGGAACTTCACGGGTATCTATCTGGTTAAGTTTCTGCTCACCTTTAGGAGCTGAAGCACTTTCTTGGACTGTGAGTCATTTTACAAAGGGGCTGCCATCTCCCTGCTGCATCAGGGGCAGAACCTATTTAACCCAATCCACAAATTCATGTGGTGTCTGCTTTTTCTCACTTGTCTCCTTGGAGGAAATTCTGTAGCCTTCCATGGTAATGAATTCCTGCTTCTGCCTGTGCCTGAGGTCAGGCAGACTTTTCTATGAATGGCAAACCTCTTGGAATTTTAATAAAACAAACAGAGAAAAAAATGTGTGTCCAAACCACCTCCTCTTAATTTAATCATTGGGAGAATAAATTCTCCTTTTTTATGTGGAGAGACCGAATTCATTTACAATAATCACTTCTTGAAGATTCCTGGAATTTGCAATCAATAAAAGTTTGTCATTTAAATTCAATTTACGGCCCACAACCAGATTTTTGCCACACTTGGTAATGACGCTTAGGGAGAATATAGACTTCAAGTAAGAAAATAATAGCCATTTAAGTGGGGAGATAATTGGCTGTAACATAAGAACATTGAAGAATGTTGAAACTCCTGGAGACTTATGGAGTATTTTAAAAATGTATGTTGTACTTCTCTTTGCATTTGTAGTCTACCACAAAATTTCAAATTCTGGGTATAAATCAGTTAGATGTTCATCTTGGAGAATCACAAATCAGGAAGCAACAATCTGACCCAGCCTGTGTGCTGCTTTATTTTCAACCTCTACTGTGGGCTTATCCAGCTGGGAGACTGAATAGTGTTCACGTGTGTGTGTGTGTGTGTGTTTCTCTACACACCTCAGTTAAAGACTGTTTAGACTTCTTGTCTTGATAACATCTGCCTTATCTTGGGAACATCTGGTTTATCACCCTGTTTCTTCCTCGCCATTATGCTGACCACTGGGGAAATATGGCTCAGGAGCTCTGACCCATGGGGCTATGTCTATTGGCATCAATCCCTACTAATAAATAGTAAGTCAAAGGATGCCAGTTAAATGACATCCTTCACCACTAACTTTCCTGATGGTTGCTTTTGTTAGTGTAAGTTGTGGTTACAAAAGATGAGGTCGGCTGCTGTTTTTCAGGGAAGCCAAGCCAGTTCTTAGCCATTTGCAATTTGGAAAGTGAGAATCCATATGCGTAATTGGGCACAATGATTGTAGAAGGTGCTAGTTTGTGTTTTGGGGATAGAGACCAACTATTTCGATACTGTTGGCACTCCAAGAAGGAGGTGAGACATTTCTTAGGCTTTTCCTACCTCCTGGACTCTCCAGTGGGTCATTGAACTAAAAATTACTCCCCCTGGATATCTTTGGAGCCAGGAAAGTGGAGACCCACATTCACAAGGAGGAAAACTTGGGGGAGGAATCAGGAAGAAGTGGCGCACTGCCTCTTAGATTTACTTCAAAGATATTAGTCGAGGTTAAAGTCATTAAGATTCAGGATGCTGCAGTGGACAAACTGTCTCTTTGTATAGCAACTATGTGTGCTTGCATAGTAAGCTTATACATAGTGTCCATTTGTCCTCCTCCCCCTATCTATATGAAATGTCCTGGAAACACAGCCCAGCAGATGGTTCACCTCTGAACGAGATCAACACACAAAGCAGATAAAAAGATGAACATTAAAGACCGACAGCCAAATTGTTCTTCCACTGTTCTCTACCCCAGACTTCACATTTTTAACAAGGTTTATCTGTCCCGATAATTATGTGCCTATTCTTTTAACAATGAAAACTTTTATTGTGTGTTTTATAAAATGAATTGCCTGTGATGTAAAACAATTTTGTAAGGACCATTTTTTTTCTTCTTCTTTAACCTCTCAGGTTACTTTCAAGATTGTGCGCTCTGAGGTATAGTTTGAAAGCAAAGCAGGGTACTGTGTTTTACTGTAGCCTGCCAAAGATGCTGAATTACAAGCAGCTAGAATGAGAGCAAGGGAAAAGGGGAGAGAGATACACAGGAAATACACACTCTTACTCTTGGCAAGGGCAAATTTTTACAAAGATAAATGACTTCTTATCCATTACGCAATTTACCCCAAAATGATAATAGGAGATACCTTTGTGCCTTTTCTCTTCCAAAATGATAGAATAATTTGCATAGTTTCAGATCCTAAACACAGATGCTGTGTAGACCTGCCCATCTCCATTACTAGAGCAAGTTATTCATTCAAGGTTTGCAGCCGGATAGATTAATGAATTACCAGATCTTGCGTAAAATGACTTGGCTTGACTTTTAAACAAGTAGGCTTTTTTTTTCTGTTTTTTTTTTTTTTTTTTTTTTGGCCAGTCTTGTGATTGGTGTTAATGGGCTCTTTCAAGCCCCCTCTAGAGTTGTTTTTTTGGTTTTTTTGGTTTTTTTTTTTTTTTATTAGAAGTCTCTTTGTTAACTATTTCCCCCACTTTTTCATTCTCTCCCAAACTGCTGCTCAGAAGCAGTTAGTTCAAGGAGGTAAAAGCAGGCCGGTCGGGCAGGGAGGAGGGAGGAGACTTAACAGCCAAATTCTTGGTGGCCGATGCCCTGCCCTGTGCCACATCAGCATGATTTATTGGAGCCTTGTCTTCGGCACAACCAAGTTTAGTGTGAGATTCTTGGTGTTTCTCACACAATGTGCAGGGCTGGAGCTCTGAACTTTGAAGGAAAGCCTCAGAGCTATTTGCAAAGTGCTGGTGCTTCGTGAATACTAAATTACATTTAGGAAATAGTCTATTGCTACCAGTTATACTTCATTTTTATTCTTGACACAGACACCTAAATTAGAGAATAGTAACATTTCAGAGATTATGGAAGCAGTTTGGGTATGTTCCAACACTATAATAGGATCAGAATTTTAAGGCCTTTGTACTATTACCAATAGTCACTTAGTTTCTACTGCAGTGTACTTTGTAGGGAATTACAGCTTTTACTAAAAAGATTAAAATGCTATTATGCAAATGATTGCAGTATGTTATTATGTTTACAAATTAACATCCATGGCTCAACACACAAATTAACTAACTATTCTATCTATGTTATTAAGGATTTAATAAAGTAACTTAATAAAAATGGGGGAGCTTGGAACACTTAATAGGAAACAATTGTGATTTAACACAGAACTCGAGCCTTGTGTTTAAGGTTCTAGGTGATATAGTGGTAAAATAAAGTTGAGCAAAGCACAAAGAAGAACTGGGACCATGAGAGCCATAGCACTGCTTGTCTGAGGCGCTGATGACCATGAACTAAATAGCTTCAGGCTACAATATACAGTGGGCAGCATATCAATAAATGTAAGCAAAGCACACACACCACCTTCTATTAATAAATAGTTCATTGAAATGATAATCGCCCTACACTGCATGTTTGATATGTTCCATACACACAGAGAATACTTAAATTATTCGAAGATGGAGCTCAGAGCAAATTTTGCTATGGCGAGTGGGATTTAGCTGCAGAATATCGCCGTGTGATAAAAGAGGGGAAGGCTAGGTTCAGACTAAGATGGCTTTACAAACAGCCTGCAAATTGCTATTCCTGGCTGTTCATAAGAGATCATAAAAGCAAGGATATTAGAACCACCAAGGTCTCTGAGAAATGAATGTATGTGATTATGTTATCTTGTGGGTTGGATTTACTAGACAGACTGACAACACCTTCACTTCAGTCCAACAGGAAAAGTAGAAAGAGATGTAGATTCTGAATAACGAGCTTTGTTGGAGTGGGGAAGTTCCGAAACGCTAGAATTAAAATCTTTCAAAAAAGATCCGCGATTCCGGTCACTGACTGCATTGCTAGATCTCAAAATGAGAGCTAAGGGTGTTACTTACTTTTAAGCAAACAAACAAAAAGGAAACAGAAGAATTACTAGAAAATCCTGCAGCAAAGTAATTCATATTTCAAGTATTTTTTATTTATTTTTCTTAATAGTCACATACAGATGTTGAAGACTTCTAGATAAACAGTAAGATTTTTAGGTCTACCTAAAAACAAATAATTAAATGAAATAATAAATAAACTATTATCCTTTTAGATCTACCTACAGAGGGCCACCAACTTGGGCTTCTTAGCAGGAATATCAAGGGTGTACTTAAAGAAACATAGTAGCAGGGAAGCAACCACAAACTTGGTCAAGGTTTGTGCCCTTGCATACAATACAAGCAATTTATTTTGTTCCAAATAGCACTTCTGTCGTTGGGAAACTACTTATGCAAATTTGTGATATCTAGCTTTAGCAAGGCACCTGGTTCCCTCATTTCCTTCCACATTTGGATAAACTGTGTTGTTCTTCACTCTTCCAAATTTGTCCTTGTGGAAGCGAACACTTGCAAATTGGTTGAAGCTTGCTAAGAGAAAGAAAGAAAGCGGGGAAAGAAAGGAGGAAATGATTTGACCAAAAACAGTGTCTGGGACAGCTTATGATTTGATGGTTTGTGGCCTTGTCCCGTTCCCAGGCACCTGCTCGAGAACGTGGTACGATTCTGTTATGCAGACGTTCCAGAACGCTTGCCAACATTCACCTGACATGACCAAGGTTTATAGTACTGACTGTAACTTTACACAGCATACTGGAACTGTGTGCCTGTGTGTGTGTGCATACACATTCACATTCTTTCTTTTTTTAAGGAAAAGAATGGGATACTTGCCATGGCTGGGTGGTAAAATAATTAGTCCAGCAGACAAATGTCTTGGCCCATGTTTAAACAGAGCTTTAAGAACACAGTGTTCTCACCAGTCACATATCTAAATACAAACCAGTGTCAGCTGCCATGCAGACCAAAATGTAATAGCCTGCTTTCACATAGGTCATCGTCAGTCCATTTTGGTCAGAGTCACACTTCACATCTGTTTCTGTGCGCTGCAGCCCCTTAAGGTGGCAATGGGCTTCGTAAGAGCACAAACAACCCAGCTATAAATTGCCACTGCTGGAGTTACTTTGAATAAGTGTATACTGTTTCATATTTATAACAGTGAGCCTTCATAATATGCACAGTGAATATATAACACCGATCAGTTCAACAAGCATGAAATTGTATGTTGTCAACTTGTCACATAAATAGAGTCATATTCTGGCTTGCGATAATGTTGAACTAACACTTTTTCCCCCAGAATTGTCAAGAGGGTCACAAAAAAAATTGGGAGGTAGCACTTCCTTTGGGTAGATAAACAGTCAGGGCTATTGTAAAGTTGATATTACCGTTGATGGGTTCCTTTTCTCCCTTCTCTCCAAAGTGCTTACTTTTCTTGGGTGAATGCTAATTGGCTAATCTGGTGTGTTTCTTCTGTCATCCAATGGTATCATTTTCAGTCAGTGCTAGAAGGCTTTTTTTGGGTTATGTATGTGTGAGAAGCTGTTTTTGTTCTCTTTTGAAACAATTTTTTTTTTGTATTCTTGTAGCGCAAATCAGTGCTAATTGTCATGAAATTCTCTAACCATCTTCTGGCAAGCTCTCTGTTTCATGTGCACTCCAGTTAACTCTTAATTCATTACCAGAGCCCTGGGTCATAGTGAAGGCTGGACATTTTGATCAGACTTTCCCACGATAGAGAATTTAGAGAGATGCAGCAGAGAAATGATTGAAGCAAATGTGCAACTTACTGAAAGGAGAAGGGGACAAATGAAACATACTCACCAGTCGCTGGGGAGCAACTGCAGAGACCAGTTTCCACGGTGGCTGATATTTCAGCACCAGAGGCATGAGTAGAAACGGATGCCAAGTACTTTTGAAGTTTGGAGAAATTCTTAGAGTGTGTTCAACACTCCCCATCTTCCTGCAAATGGTCTGGAAACAGAAAGTGTTGCCGGCTATGTCTGCCGTCATGTGGATTTTCCTGGTTAAGATGCCAACTTTAAAACCTCAGGACTGTGCTTTAGAATGCGTGTATTACCGAGGGGGTATGACTAACACTGATCTTTCATCCCGTATCACTTGTGGTATGGATGGTCACATTTTCTCATGGAAGAAACCACTTGCCGGCTGAAGCGACTGGTCTCCAACTTGTGCGTAGTTTCACATTTCTTCACGCTTCTGGATTTTAACAGTTTCTCTATTCTCTCACTGATTTATTTATCCCTTCATTAAAAAAAAAAATTACTGTCAACCATTAGCATGCCCGTCTCCTTGCCACTTTCTGAAGATACAGTGATTACGTGTAGACAAGTCCATGGTACTATGAAGCTCATGGTTAGTGATGAAGACAGGGCTTTAAAATCAAGTGAGATAAGCTCTCTGATAGAGAAAGCAAAGCAGGGACTTTCCCCACCTGCCTGTTATCCTGGTTATCGCTCACAGATAAGTTCTGCCTTTCTCTGGGTTGGTACACTTATCATCTTCAGAAATGCCTTCACCTCGACATGGAACTTTGCTGGAGAGCATTTCTCCTGGCTAATGGGACCTTCTGTTCCAAACCAAGAGCCCAGGCATAGGGTCCATCAAAAGCAGGGCAGTGGGACAGAATATTTGAAATTAGAGAACCTGGGATTTATGGTGTCCTACCCACTGTGTATTGAGAAAAGCAGCAGTTTGCTCATTGGAATGGCTGAGAGAAGAGGAGAGGTAGTCAACCTAAGGGAAGAGGGCAAGGCTGTCAGCAGCAAGTTCTCTCACCAGTGTACAATGCTGCCGTGAGTGGAACACTGAGCCCCTGGCAACGCAGTTGGGGCTCCTTTGGATGAATACCGTTTTGCATCATTTTAGGCCTGTTGACATTTCTCTGTGAGAATGATATTTCAGTCCAGCTGGAAAGCCTGACACACTTTTTGTCTGTATGCGACACCTTGAATATGTGGCTCTTCTACGTCTTGGAGCTTTCTTTGCACTGTTTCATGGATGGTCCTACCTGCTTCCGTGAATGAGGCAGGCACAGGAAGAATGCTCACTACCTCTTTCCTCTTCTCTCTGGAGGTACCAAGCATTACATCTCTACTGGGCCTGATTCAATTAGATCTCTTTCACTTCCCTGTAATTCTCCGGCTTAAACTTTTTCTCCCCAGTCCTTTCCGAGAAGTTTATTTCTGATTTGAATGATGCTCGTATAGGGAAAAAAGTCCTTCTATTATAGGAATGCCCTTGGTTTTTCCATGGACTCTTGGCCTAAGGACATTAGCTTCGCTGGGTGCCATCACATTTGTTCAGAGGTGACGTTGGGGCTTCTGTATTCCAGACATAGTTCTCCCAGGTGTCCAGGGATCCTCGCCAACTCAGATCCTGTCCAGAAATGTTCTCATGTCAGGATTCTCTTGTGTCTTGCCAGCACATGTTTAGCAGGGACACCCTGCTCTCCTCTGAGCCACTGATATCAGCTTGCCTTTTCTTTTAGGCAGTGCTGCCTGATGGGCAGGCTCGCCTCCTGTTCCCACTGGAGAAGGGTCTAGTCAAATACCTGAGCATCTGAACACCGTGATGCTGCATGGGTTAAGTGACTTCTTACCCCGCTGGTCCAGAGTTCTAGGACTCTGTGTGCAGTAGATTTGAGAGTTATATTAGGTCACGATGCCACTTTCTAGCTCCTTTAATCCTATCACCTGGCAATCCCAGCAGTGTAGCTGAGGTAGCTTCCTCTGTCCTAAAGGAATTTGTGTCAGTTTCTCCTGGGACAAATCTCATCTGGACTGCTTTGCAATATTTGTTCCAACTGAAAATTTTGACAAAGGCATTCTGTCCACACAGAGCCAAAGAATTTTCTGTGTTTAGATGCATTTGGGGGTAACTGAATGTTGCCTGGTCTTGGCAGATAACTGAGTCTGGCAATCCAGGTAGCATGATCCATGCCCTGTTTAATTTGTCTTTGAATGGCAAATGTATTTCTTCTCTGAGTCAGCAAAAGGCATGATACCCTCCAACGGTACTGTGTGACCTCCCTCCTGCTTTTGTGATATGGAAAAACAAAACAGCGATCCCACTTTTTTTCCTTTAGTTGCTGGTTCGTTTTTATTTCCAGCGACATATTTCATAGCTGAAAGGGAAGATGTATGTTCCATAGGTGGGATGCATTTTTACTTAATCACAGTGGTTATTTTTATAATTCATAGTAGGAGACCTCATTTCTCTGGCCATTATTAACTTAGTATTATTAATTGTCTGAAACATAGCTGAGAAACATACCATTTGTATAAATGTCTCTGAGAAGCCAAACCAGATGAAAAAAAAAATCATACCCTCAAACTCAATGCATTTTATTCCCAGATAAGCTTCTCCAGCTCTCACCTACCACTTGCTTCCTTTTGTTTTACTTGCAATTTACACCAATCTAGTTATCTGTGTTCTGAGCACATGGGAGATGAGAAGAAATGATTTAGAAAGTTAATGAGCTTGTTGAGGCAAGGGGTGGGAAGTAGGAACTGGCCAAAACAGATGAGACTAAAAACTACAAAAAGTAGACACTTCCTCAAAATATGACTGTCTGGGGCCATTTCAGTTGAGGGCAAAGCGCCCTGTATTTCTCAGGGCTATATTTCTAAATAGCTCCCTGTGGTCATTTTACAATATCACATAATGCTACAAAAATCAGTTCTCATAATTTTTAAGATGAGGGAAATATGTAAATGATTTTGAAATCTTCCCATTAAATGCTTTAATAAAAAATCGGGTGGTTAACCATTCAGGTTCTTGATTCATCTGCACAGGTGCCCATGTGGATTAAGGCCTGATCATGAGAAATAAGTGAGGCATATATGCAAACACACACACATATTTTTACATCTAAAAGATTTTCCTGGGGTCTGGATATCATCCTGTTTTTCCCACGTAGTAGTACCTAATAGGAGAACATTCCATGTAATGTTAAACTTCATTGTATAATCTGTCAGATCACTTTCTCTCTTAAAAAAACACAACTGGTGGGATTTCCCTGGTGGTGCAGTGGTTAAGAATCCTCCTGCCAGTGCAGGGGACACGGGTTTGATCCCTGGTCCGGGAAGATCCCACATGCTACAGAGCAACTAAGCCTGTGTGCCATAACCACTGAGCGTGCGCGCCTAGAGCCCATGCTCCACAACAAGAGAAGCCACCGCAATGAGAAGCCCGCGCACCGCAATGAAGAGTAGCCCCTGCTCGCCGCAACGAAGACCCAACGCAGCCAAAAGTAAAACAAGACAAAAAGAACACAACTGGAAAAAATTTCCTCCAATAAAAAGATCACTGAGGGCTTCCCTGGTGGCACAGTGGTTAAGAATCTGCCTGCAAGTACAGGGGACATGGGTTCGTGCCCCAGTCCGGGAAGATCCCACATGCCTCGGAGCGGCTGGACCCGTGAGCCACAACTACTGAGCCTGCGCGTCTGGAGCCCGTGCTCCACAACGGGAGAGGCCACAACAGTGAGAGGCCTGCGCACCGTGATGAAGAGTGGCCCCCGCTCGCCGCAACTGGAGAAAGCCCACGCACAGAAACGAGGACCCAACATAGCCAAAAGTAAATAAATAAATTTATAAAAAAGAAAGATCACTGATTTTTTTTTCTTGTCAGGAGTAAAGCTCTTTAGCTATAAGGCCATTGGTCAAGACAAATACAGCTCAGCAGAGGTATCCTTAAATAAGTAATTCCCTGCATTACCTTAGAAGGAAATTACTGATACTTTTCGCCTTTGTTGCTTTTCTACCCAGTCCCCAGATAAACCACCACTCCAACAATGCATAATTTATGTGTCTATATTCTTTGAGAACACACTCAATTGTATTACCAGTACTATGAGTAATTTCCCCCTTTTTTTCCCATTTTGTTTGGAGATCCTTATAAATAGAGGCTGTAGGGCTTACAAGACAATCACTAAAATGCGCTGCTTGGTTTTGGGTACAGGATTTCAAATAATGTGCAACACTGAGTTCTCTAAATCTCATTTCTCTCTCGAAACCCAAGGAAAGCTATAACTGTGTCTTCTTTATCCAAATTCTCTGGCCCAGCTCTGTCACCTTTCACCCGAGGGGAGAGAACGGACAGCGTGGGTTTCTCTATATGGACCCTGAGCTTTGGTTGGGCCATGACCCCTCATTATATTCAAACTTCGGCAATTTCAAAGAATGTCGTCCACCCTGACTACTGTAAGCAGCCCGGCTCCCCTGGTACTTCTCACGCTTCTCCCTTGTATGAAGACATTTGTGCCTCTCTTCATGTCCCCTTCAGGAGTCATTCTTCTGTTGTTCAATTTTTCCCTTTCTCTTTATGGCTGTCATAATAGCTCCTGATACAGTCGGGCAGTGGTGACCCTGTCCATCACTCACCTGCAAGCTATTCTTGAACCAGTGGATGGTCCCTGAGGGACCAGATCCATTGTGTCGATGGTGGGCCTTTCCACCCGACCTTTCATCCAGGAGCATAAAAGCCCATCCCAGGCTGTGTGCAAGCTGGCTGCCCTGCCATCTCAGTGTCCTCCGTGGAGCTGAGCAGTGGAACGGAAAGAATCAATGCAAATGAAGTGCGGAGGCACGGACAGAAAAAGATGTGCAGTTGGGGGTTCTCAGAAATTAAATCTGTCCTCCTTTGAGTGTCAGTGGAAATAAGTCTTAAGAAATGAGAGTCCAAAGGAAATTTGCCATACACCGAATGTCCATAAACTGTATTATAACCATGTGCTACACTAAAGGCCAGTGGTTGGTTGGGTCTGTGTTCAGTGGGAACCTTCACCAGGCAAAGGATAAACTATTAAATCTCTAAACTTAAGAAGCTATCAGTGGCCCCTCTTAGGCAAAATGAGTATTATTATCACATGTGCCAAAGAGCATCTTTTCGTTTTGTGAAGGTCTTTGCACTGTGGCCATAGGGGTCTGTCCTTCTGGCAGTATCCCTCAAGCTACATTATGAACTGCATGAGGGTGTTCCCTCGTATCCTTTGTAAGTGTGCCTTAACTTGTTACCTCGTCACCTTCTCCGTGCCGAGCACAAAGCTGTGCATATTTGGAATTCTATCTCTGCTGTCTGTTAACGGGTGGATTTACAGTGTTTCTATCAGATTCAGGGAGAGGAAGAGAGAGAGAATAAAATGACCTTCCCAGCCATTTAGACCAATCCTGCTAAAAATAAGACATCTCAAAGATCTGAGAGCATGCTCTCCAAGAGATGGTTTGTAAACAGAGCCAACTGTGACAGCAGTATGTGTGCACCTGCCAGACTAGCTGTGAACTTATCTTCTAATTCACTGAAACTTGCTCCTCAGATTAAGATAGATGGGTGGTTTTAATGGCAGTTGCAAGACATGTGTTAAGCTGGTGTGTGTTGGCACATAAAGACACTGTTGTATGTCTGCTTTGGACGTCGAGTATTCACTCCTCTCTCCTATGGAAGAGGGAATATTTCTCACACTCAGTGAAGAGCTAAAGAATTGGTACCTTTATGGCGTTCCAGAGCATCGGATTAACTCTGTCTCTGTCCAAGGGATCAGCTGTTACCTGGGAGCTTATAAAAATGCATGGCCCCAGCTTCCCATGGCCTACATTGTTCCCACACTGTGCCCATATTTCCTGGTCTGTTTTGCCTCTCTCAACAGATCCAGACTTCAAACATTTGCAGATATTTTGTTTTTGTTGTCATTTCCTTGTCAAAAATTGCAATGGAAAGAATTTATCTCATGAGGAAAAGTGATTGCCTAATCGCACAAGTTTACAGTACCATAGCTCTATGACAGTTATCCTATTTCCTGGAAGAATCAAGCACAGAGGCTAGAAAGAAATGGTGGGATGGCAAAGGATGGCTAATCTCCCAAGGCGTTCAGGCTCTTCAGAAGTTGTGAATGTTTTGGCCTTGCTTTGGTGTATAGGCTGGAAACCTGGGTGCAAAAATAGCAAAGCAAAAGGATCCCCTTAACCTGAATTTCTTACCAATTTCTGTAGAACAGTTGAATTCTTGGTCATCTTTGCTATTTTAGCAAAGACCTCAGTGAGCTGTCTTTGTTTCAAAGGGAACAGTTTACCCAGCCCATGTGGGTACCTGTTTAGGCTGACTCATGGGTTAAAATTTATTTATTTATTTATTATTATTTTTTTTTTAAACATCTTTATTGGGGTATAATTGCTTTACAATGGTGTGTTAGTTTCTGCTTTATAACAAAGTGAATCAGCTATACATATACATATGTTCCCATATGTCTTCCCTCTTGCGTCTCCCTCCCTCCCACTCTCCCCATCCCACCCTTCCAGGCTGTCACAAAGCACCGAGCTAATATCCCTGTGCCTTGCGGCTGCTTCCCCCCAGCTATCTACCTTACTACGTTTGTTAGTGTGTATATGTCCATGACTCTCTCTCGCCCTGTCAAAACTCACCCTTCCCCCTCCCCATATCCTCAAGTCCGTTCTCCAGTAGGTCTGCGTCTTTATTCCTATCTTACCCCTAGGCTCTTCATGACATAGGATGCTCTGATACAGGAATTTATTTCAGTCCTTCTTAAGTTGACCCATTTATTGACCATTTAAAGAGCATCCACTATGTGTAAGGCACTAATTTAGGTGCTCAGACTACAAGGACGTATTATGTACATAATACTTAGGACACAGAGTTGGTTGTCTAGTGAAAAGACACTTAACAAATTATAAGATATTGGCATGGATTTTGTGGCAAAATTAGAGATGAATACACGAACAGAGGAGTAAAATTGTCTGCTGAAAGGGTGAAAAGGGAGGAAAGTTTGTAAGTGTTGGTAGGTTATTTATTTGAGACTTCATCACATCAGGGGTTAAACACACTCCTATTTACTTATAAAATACAGTAAACTGCATTTCTCATCTCTTATCAGGAAAACGGAATAGCCAAGAAAAAGGATGCACACATTAGGCCCTTAATAACATTTTTTTTAAATGAATCTGCCTTCTAACAAGGCCGTTCTACGTCACGCTTGGCAGTCCAGTAGCTCATTAGATTTTAACAAAAGCAGCAGAGCTAAATGAGAAGAATTCCTCAGTCAGGTACTCTTGGCAGTATCCCTGGGAGCAAATGTGACAAATAGAATCAGAAATGACTTAAATAGTCAGCTACCACAAGCCAAACTTAAAAAAAAGCCCTGAAAAGACCAAAAATGGAAACATATTACAGTTATCTGCATTCACAGTGCAGAACAAGTTTGGTCGTATTTAAGATAATTCTCTAGTGCGTGCTATTTTTAGCCCAAGGGTAAGCTCCCTTAAGAGTCTTTGGCGTTGCATCCCTTTAACCTGGCCTAACAAACTAAGCCAATAAGCTGTCTGATTTTCCTTGTCCATCCAGGAGGAAGAGAGATAGCTAAAACAAACCATTTTCGGGGAAAATGTTCAGCCTATCTTGTATTAGGAGCTTTTTTCATATAGATTTTTTTAAACATGCCAATATTAAGTGTTGCCTGTCGGAGACCAAAATGTCAAACTTTGCTGTTTTGAAATTGTAGGCTCACGGTTATAAAAAGAGGATTTTATAGGCCTAGCCTAATGGAAATAAACATTACTCCATTACCTTCAGTAAAACCAAATCTTTACAGTTCAGGCTATCATTATTAATGTCTATGAGAAGAAAGAAACGTTTCCAGGGGGGTTATTTATTTATTTTTTTAGGCAAAGAAAGACTGGTGAGCTGTACCATAGCAAATGAAAGTTTTCTTAAAGCTTTCTCCTCAGTGACTTTGCAGTGTGTAATTTAAAAGCAGAAAGCAAAGAAAATACCGTCTTAAAACACTAGGCTGGCTATTCCTGGTATCTTTCTTTCTTACATATTAACAACTCTTTGTGAGACAATTGCTCTGTCAATTCTTGTCTGTCTATCTCTATATAGTATATACAGACAACTCTATCAGCTTTCTATTGTTCACAGCCCTGTGTGTTTTTTGAGGGTGTGGGTTGGTGGGTGTTGGGTGTATGTCTGGAGGCATACGTGTGAGCTATCTCAGTTTAAATCATATAACCACAGGTGTGGATTACAACACTTAACAATGCATTAATTTCTGCTTAGTTCATCAAAAACAATGCTGTTAACCGTCCGAGTTTAAGGTTGTTCCCAGATTGACTGGGTTATTGAAATTCAGAAGACAATTTGCCAATCCAGTATCGGGTAGATTTCAGCAATCAGTAGCCAGAAGTTTCTTGAGCTCATAGTATAAGCAAGATGGTACACCAGGTGAGGTGGCGGTTAGAAAGGTGATTAAGACAGGCCTTCAGTTCTCAAGGAGGCTTGTCACCGGATGGCAGAAGGAAGTTGCCCACGCCCACACAGTGGCAGTCAGAAAAGTTTAGGACATTTATAGAGATCCGACACCATGCCTAGGCTTCCTCTCTTCCAGAGTGATCCTACCTCAATTAACAGCCTTCTCATAAACATGTCATTAGGCCCCTGATAAATGAATGCCCCACCACTCCTCTTGGTTATGCATGATTTCTATCTTCCCACAGATTAGGGATTTAGGAGTTAGTATTTAACCAGAACTCAAATTCCCTGGTTCCCATTGCTTGCCCTCAGTGTCAGTAGGATGGAATTGCTGTTTTCTGTCAGGAAGCTTCAGAAACACTGGCCAGTCGCATGACCATCTCCAAGGATATATTTGCTTCCTTGAGCTGCTCTATTGCCTGTTAAATGAACAAATGGTGCCTATTTCTGCAGAGCACTGGTGGGGTCTGGGCATTCTTTGTCCTGCCATTGCAGTCTGCTGCCAGGGAGGTGTTTTGTGCTTTACAAGCTCGCTCTTGATCTTTAGTCCCCTTTAAGACCGGTTGTTAATCTTTAG
Organism: Phocoena sinus; assembly: GCF_008692025.1. Taxonomy (NCBI): domain Eukaryota; kingdom Metazoa; phylum Chordata; class Mammalia; order Artiodactyla; family Phocoenidae; genus Phocoena; species Phocoena sinus. The sequence goes on along the minus strand of NC_045767.1, from coordinate 51,374,228 downwards.
CACAGGCTGACTCTGCAACCCAGCGCACACCAGGTTGCCTAACTTCTTGTTTGTGTGCTCCCAGGGATCAGAAACCAGTTTGCTGTTTTTCCCCCAAACCACAAGCCTTAGGGTCACTGCCTCCGTCTCCCCGTCCTTTGTTCTCCATGTTCGGTCTGTTGCTGAAAACTTCCTGTTCTTAGGTGAATGATCACATCTTCCTCTGTCATTTCTTTTTAACTCTTATCAACTTGTACTTAGTGATCACAGCCCCCTTTAGTGCTTCCCTGGTGGTGTTGTTCCCAGCTACTTCAGGAGGTATCATATCCCACACACGCCATACTTGATGATGAAACCAACCATTATTTTTCAGCTTCTTCTGTGTGTCTAGAACTTTGCCAGAAACTATGGCACCTATAGAAGAAATATGTGGACTTTAGGGATAACCTTTTTTGGGATACACAGCTTTGTGAGGAAACAAGACCTACTCATGGGACACAATTGGACAGTGGATGAAATGTAGATGGACAGTCCACAAAGCCCTATTCTAGGCACAACGTAAAATATACGAGTCAGTGATCTAGTCCCTGTGTTCAGTTTCCATTAGAAATTAATTGTCCCATAAGGAAACATGTGCTGATCGGCATGATATTAGCAAACTCCTCTAAGAGTTTTAGAATTGGGAAGAGATCCGTAAGGCCTGTGCAGGAACACAGAAGCCAGATCTTCTGAAACAGGTCTTCAGAATGGAGAGAGATTTCCATCGGCAGAGAGGAAAGGGAAGTATTTCAGACATCAGGTTTCATCCCTACTACATACTTATTGCCCACCTGCTATGTACCAGGATTTATGCTAGCTGTTGGCATAACAAACTGGATGAGACAGGGACTATGTTAAACACAAAATCATGGTGCTGGAGAGAGCCCAAGGGATGACTGGGAAATAAGAACGAATCTGATTGGGCAAGAGGGAAAGTAGATACAAGTGAATAGAATCTTAGCATTGGACTAAATTAATATGAGGAGAGATTAGTCCAGCAATAGGGAAACTGAGGCCCAGGTACCTTATGTGACTTGTATGATAGATAACAGCTTGAGGTCAGGATAAGCAGGGGGAAGACAGAAGACAGGGCTTGTTATCATAGAAGAAGTGTTACCTTGCACAGAGGCTGCAGGCAGAGGCCCAGTGAGGAGGCTGTTGTGGTTTTCAAGCTTGAGGTAATAGGACTGGAATTAGGAGATGATGGTGACAATGAAAGGAAGGGGTGGATGTGGGAGACGTTGTGAAGAAAGAATCGATGAAGATCTTGATCCCATCCAGTGAGAGGTTCGATGCTGTGGTGGGAGGAAAAGGAGTAAAAATGGCTGTGGTTTCCAGCCTGGGTGATTTGGAGACTTTGGGATCAGTTAAGGAAAATAAGAGAATCAGAGGAGGGTATGTGGATCATGGCAGGAGCTGAGAGGAAGGGTCTAGAATGTAATGTGCTTCGATTGTAAAGAGCCTGGGGTGGCTGCTATTGGAAGTCTGTGAAAAAAAATATAATAATTGAACTTGGGCGCAGTCATAGAAGTCTTTATGAGGATGGGTGTCTTAAAGGAAATATTTATTTGGCAGACGCTGTGGAGGAGGGATATCAAGGTTCCCCTTTGTCTGACAGATTAAAGATTTTTCACTTTTGCTTTGAGGTCAATAATTCGCCAGGCTTTTTCTTGCCAATAGTAACAGTAACTTTTGGTATTTTTATGTGCTAGACACTAGGACTACACTTTCAAACAGCATTTTCATATATAAAAAAAGTTTAATTTTGGATATACAATGGAGAAAAGACAGTCTCTTCAATAAGTGTTGTTGGGAAAACTGGACAGCCACATGTAAAAGAATGAAGTTAGAACACTCCCTAACACCATACACAAAAATAAACTCAAAGTGGATTAAAGACCTAAATGTAAGGCCAGACACTATAAAACTCTTAGAGGAAAACATAGGAAGAACATTCTTTGACATAAATCACAGCAAGATATTTTTTGACCCATCTCCTAGAGTAATGGAAATAAAAACAAATTAAACAAATGGGACCTAATGAAACTTAAAAGCTTTTGCACAACAAAGGAAACTATAAACAAGACGAAAAGACAACCCTCAGAATGAGAGAAAATATTTGCAAATGAATCAGCAGACAAAGGATTAATCTCTAAAATATATAAACAGCTCATGCAGCTCAATATCAAAAAAACAAACAACCCAATCAAAAAATGGGCAGAAGACCTAAAAAAACATTTCTCCAAAGAAGACATACAGATGACCAAGAAGCACATGACAAGCTGCTCAACATCATTAATTATTAGAGAAATGCAAATCAAAACTACAATGAGGTATCACCTCACACTGGTTAGAATGGCCGTCATCAGAAAATCTAGAAACAATAAATGCTGGAGAGGGTGTGGAGAAAAGGGAACCCTCTTGCACTGTTGGTGGGAATGTAAATTGATGCAGCCACTATGGAGAATAGTATGGAGGTTCCTTAAAAAACTAAAAATAGAATTACCATATGATCCAGCAATCTCACTACTGGGCATATACCCTGAGAAAACCATAATTCAAAAAGACACATGCACCCCAATGTTCATTGCAGTGCTATTTACAGTAGCCAGGTCATGGAAGCAACCTAAATGCCCATGGACAGACGAATGGATAAAGAAGTTGTGGTACATATATACAGTGGAATATTACGCAGCCACAAAAGGAATGAAATTGGGTCATTTGTAAAGACATGGATGGACCTAGAGACTGTCATACAGAGTGAAGTAAGTCAGAAAGAAAAAAACAAATATCGTATATTAACACATATATGTGGAATCTAGAAAAATGGTACAGATGAACTGGTTTGCAAGGCAGAAATAGAGACACAGATGTAGAGAACAAACGTATGGGTACCAAGGGGGAAAGCAGGGGGTGGGGTGGTGGTGGTGGGATGAATTGGGAGATTGGGATTCACATATATACACTAATATGCATAAAATAGATAACTAATAAGAACCTGCTGTGTATTAAAAAAAATAATAAAATAAGATTTTTTTTAAAAGTTTAACTTAATATATTAAAAATAAATGATCTCGTTTGATTCACCTAATTGCTATGACGGGTTGGAGGTGTTACCTCTTTACTGTTCAGACAATGAGGCTTAGATAAGTAACTTGTCCAGGGCCAAGTTACAAAAAGTAACCAGAAGAACTAAGACGGCCCAACTCCCAAACTTGAATTTTTAACCAAACCTTTTGACTTAATACTGCTATTGCCGGGCTCTAAGCTTCTCATCCCCTCCTACTCCCAGCCTTTTTAAAATTTTCCAAATGCCTGGAATTATTTCTGTCCCCTTGTTTTCAATTCTCCTGAATTTGAAAATCACAGGAACCTCTCAAATTCAGGAAGTGTTCCCTGATTAATTCCACCTCTACCCCAACAGCTAGCAGAGCCCAGATCTGATCTTGTTAGAGTAGATTTCACGTTATTTAGTGGAGAGACTGCATGAATCCATCCTGCCACAGCCTGGTCAACAGATCAGAGTTTATGCCTTACTGCACATGGATCTGTAGATGTTTTCGTTTGCAGAGGATTGTCCTTGGAAGCATATGTTAAAATTGTAAGGCCAGGAACTGTTTGTGATATTCTTCATGCCCCCAGTATGTATATTCCTGATGCGTGTTGACTGATGGACCAATACTTTTGTTGGTGTTTGGTTGAGAAGGAGGGCAGTTGCAAAGTACTGATAAAGCATCCTAAACTTGGCTTTAAAGTCCTTTATTGAACTCATGGGCATGTCTTCATAAACTAGATTTGGTAGAATATGCCTGTGAGAAAAGTCTCCCAGAAGACAAGTTTAGTGGTAATATAACTCTTTTAAAATGCAATTGAAAACAGGCATATTTCCCCCAATAAACTATTTCTTACAGTTTCACTCAGCTCTGACAATTCTCCTTCCCTTAGTGGACATCAAATCATTTTGCATTGTGGCCGTGCATTTTTTCTTCATATTCTGTTTTTCTGTTGCTCCTGGGTTAAGAAGTCACACTATGCCTTATTCATCTTTTTCTTATATACAATGCCTTGCATATAATAGGAACTCAATAAATACATGTCATAAGACTGTGTATTATTCCCTCAGCTAATTTATAAGTAGGGATGTTGATTTTTATTTCTTTTGGTTCCTGTGTTATCTTAGCAGTTCTTTAGTTCCTAGTTCAAAATTCTGTGAACAAAAGGTACTCAGTGCTGCCTAATGCATGAATTAATGACATTTTACTTGTGATCTTCTAAACCATCCTGGAAGTATTTTTAGGGGACTGGGAAAATTACCTGGGTAACAGGATCTCTTGAGGAGCTGCCAGGCTGCGTCTGGTGACTGTATCAAAATCTTTGGTTAAGCCAGTGATTCCATTTCAGCTAGTTCATTCTTTGCTTCAAATAATACAGGTTTTTGTGCACTGATGTTTAAGATAAAGTGGTGCCCATTTTGCATTTCTGGTTACATTTACAAAACAGTGTTTTATTGCTGTCTAAACACAAGACTGCTCGCAGCCACTCCTACTGCAGCACACGGAGAGAGGACTGTCATGTGGACTTGCCCTTCATTTGAAATATGTTGTATTTAAAGGTCATCATGTTCTGGTTTGGGTAGAAGAGTATTGATCAGAGTATTATGGTAACAGTTATACTGCTGATTGAATGAAGATAAATATCCAAGAATGCAGCTATTATTACCAGGCACTATTGTTTTTCCTGGGAGCCTGGTCATCCCAGGAAGGCTAAGAATGGTCAGTAGGTGAATATTATCAAGCAGGGAGCAAGCCAATGCCCACTGAGAACCACTATTTAGATTTTGGCCCTTATATTGTCCTGCTCCCACCTTTTTACTCTTTATTTAGAATTCCTCGACTTTTTAGAATTCTTCTGTTACTCCTTTTTCCTTCTCATCTTAATACTCATATTTTCATCCATTTTTTGAAGGATTATGGGGAGACAGTATCATTGCATCTAATTTCCCCCTCTTGAATTTAACGGCACCTCCCCTGATATCATCAGGGAATTCTTAATTGTCTAATATAAAAGCCCTTGATCAGTTCCCCCTTCTTCTGGAATTTCCTGTGCTATTTGATTATTCCCCATTGACCGGGAGGTAGTAAAACTCTTTGCTCCCTTGGTATTTTATTTTAAATGTTTTAGTTGTTGTTAATTTCCCTTTTTGTAGTCTCCTAATTTTCTTCCTACTTCTCTGAGCACATCTCTTCTCTTTCCTTTGCTTAGAAGATCCTTACATTACCTGTCCCTTGCACTTTCGGGATGCAGGCACACCGGAGCTAATTGTTCAAGCCAAAGCTCACATCTGAACTGGCTCTGTTGATCGTGTTGCCATCATCTCTTCGTTGAGCCTTGTGTTGGTCTGACGTTGGGACTAGCATTTTAGGCAGTATCACTCTTCCCTAGTTAACAGAGGCAAGGAAGAATGGTTTATGAAATGTTGCTTGAGAACCCTCCTAGAATAACTTTATTTCCTAAGAAGAACACAGAGTGGATAATTGCTTTGAAGAGTGTACTGGAGTGGGCTGGTATTAAAAGTTATCATAATAATAGTCTAATTTATATTTAAAACTAGATTTATGTTATATAAATTTATATTTATGTGTTACCTTAATTTCTATTTATAAGTTATCTTATAAAATATAAATTTATACCTTAAACTTATATCTTATATAATTATATGTTTATATACCTTAATTTCTATTTCTATTTCCACTCACAGAGTCAGTCCATATGACTTTCACTAATTCTTCCTGCCTTCCTAAAGGGACTAGAAAGCAAATGTTTGGCAGAGTGGGGCTCAGTCTCAGAATTAAGAAGCCTGCTACTCTATGAGCTAGCAATGGCAAAGGTGACATTTGACTCTCAATCCTCTTCTCCCAATTTTAGCATATTATCTCTACAAATGACATTTTCCCATCTGTATGAAGGGATTATGGAAAATCTACAAAAAACAAGTGAGGGCCATATCTCCTCTTCACAAGAGGACACCGAGACTCAGAGGGACTTTCCCAAGTTCCTAGACATCGGTGACCTCCTTCTTCTCTGCATCCCAAGAATCCAAAGGCATGACAGGATGGTTAGGAGATTGGGTCCTAGAGTCAGATAGGCCTGGGTTTGAAATCCTGGTTCCACCACTTACTTGCAGTAGGGCCATGGATACATTTACGTAACTCCTCTGAGTCTCAGTTTCCTCTTTCATATACTAGTGCCTGCCTCGTAGAATTATTCATTCATTCAGCAAACATTTACTGATAACTTATTACATGCGAAAAGTCTGCTGGACACTGGGGATTCAGTAGTAAACAAGGGAATTAAAAGCCCTGCCCTCCTGGAGCTTATGTTCTAGTGGGTTGTTGTTAGGATTAAATGAGATAATGCAATGAAAGTGATTTGCACAGTGCCTGGACATAGTGGATATGCAAGAAATGATTTTTAACAAATAAAAAAATCTGTAAACAGCTGGAGGTGATGCTATTTGTCCTTCATCCTTAAGGGTATCCATAAAGATAATAAATGTAATATGAACAAAGCCTTAAATTTTCCAAGAATCAGTCTATTCCATGAAAACCATTTAGAGTTTAGCTGTAATAGTTGGAATTTAGAATTTTTGAGTTCTTTGGTTGTAAACAACAGGATGAAAAAAAAAAAACAGAGTCTACTCCCAAGCAGAGGAGCAAAAGGACATCAGTGACTGATGGAACTGATGAGAGAGGTTGAAGTGGGCTTACAAGCCTTGGAACAGAACTGCCAGATGGCTCTGATCACAGTTCAAATCTTAATAGCTTTTGCTTGGGTTCTATGCCAGCTCCTGGGTGGTGAGCAGAGAGTGGGGCTTTGGCTTTCTGGCTCTCAGTGTGTATCTAATGGAGAAGGGGTCATTTTGTAAGAGGAAATTGTGGCGCTACTACAAAATACAGGGAAGTCAAGAAACAAGACATGAAAGCTATAGGGTCCTAAGGTGGTTGGAGGATCTTGTCAGCATAAAATGCTTGACATTGAGGAAAGGAACAGGGTTCTTGCTCCTAAATAAACAGTGGAAATCTGACCACACAGTGTCTCTCCTCTGAAATTCCATGAATTAAAAATAGCACTGATATTTTAATTACTTGTGCCTTCGAAATATAAATATACATTTGTTTATATACACACAATAAATTACGTTTTATGAAACCTTGTTTCTGATGTTATTTGCCAAAGTTGAGCTCTCCATCCTGTGGTCTGCATATCTCATTGGCATTTGGCAGTATGCACTCATAGCCTTTATAGTGATCCAACAATCCCAGAAACACATATAGAACATCAGTGATGAGCATCTTCTGTGAGCCCAGTGGTATGCTGGCTCTGGGGATACACTCCATAATCACATGTATTTGCTATCCCTGAGAAATCACTTGTGTTTCTCTGCCAAGAAACATTAGTCTTCTCATTTAAAAAAAACAATCTCAAATAATATATGTAGAAATAATGTAAGGGAAGTGCATAGTTTAATGCTTGGACCTAATTGGTAGTCAGTAAATGGCCATTTGTAGGAAAATTCGATACCTCAAATTTCCTGGATAACTCTGTAAAACCCAAAGTGTCCTTGGGAACAAAAACTGCAAGAGAGTTCTGGGCAAGATTCAAATTCCAGGGAAGGAGTGTCCAGCAGCCCACCCCTGGACTCTGTGCCAGCCCGTCATTGATGAAGGGGAAGTGGAGTTTCTGCTTAGTGACTTCCTAGTGTGTATCCAATGCATACCTTGAATCCAAGGTAAATTCCAGGAGGGAGGGGCCGTGTCTCTTTTATTCACCTCAGACCCTGCACTTAGCATGGGTCCCAGCGCATGGTAGGCACCTAAGAAATATTTGTTGAAAAAATGACCAAACTGGGAAGCTCTAGACAGAGGCCAAAGGGAAATGACTAAGCTACTTGCTTGAGTGGCTAACATTAGTGCTTAATCTCCAAAAGTGATCCTAGAACGGGCGAGGTGTTTAATCTCTGTCATGAAATGTAACCTTTGGAGGGAAGACAAGCAAGCACAGTGTGATTTCTTAGAGTGTCCAGCAGCTTTGAGCCTGCCCCGGACCTCTCTCTGATGTGGCTGAGGAGAGCCAACAAGCAAAGGCATTTTATACATTAAAGTGGACCCCATTTAGTCAATGATGTTTGCGATGACTAATGAGTCCATGGTAAGGGGAAACCAGGAAGCAGTGGCCTACACTGCAGAAAACATCGACACAGGGAACCTTTGCTCAGAATACTGCTTGCAAAAGTTCAGAATTTGGCATTTACAACAACTGCTGTTTGATTTTCTTTATGGTTGTAGGGGCACATTCTAGAAAGGCAGTAAGCTCTAATCTATGTTGTGTGAGCAATTTGGTGTGGGATTAGGGCATATAAATATTTTTTTGTTTTATAACTATGTAACATATTTGTATTATGACTGTGTAACAAATGCCCAACCACCACTTTATTTTAGTTCAGGGTGGGAGAACCTGGTGGTAGTTTAATGTTGAATGGGTCCCGTAATGTAACATTTGTGTAATCATTCACTTATTCCGTGGTTATTTATTGAACATCTACTAGATGCTAGGTCTGGTGACACTTTGGGTTTTTCTATGTGTAAGTTATATCGTTTTGTTTAGATGTAGCACATCTCTTTGTCCATCTCTTTGCTGCTTGCCTAATTTCTTACTATCATCCAGACTTCCCCTTCTACATCACCTCCCCTAGACTATCTCCCTCTGGTCCCCAAGACATCCAGGCATCTCTACTATGTGCCCCATAGAGGGTCTGAACTGTGATTTTCACTAACGTAGTCCCATTACCTAACTCAGTGTCTGAACTATAGTCAGGTCTTGTTATGCATATGTTGAATGAGTAAGACATTTAAAAATCTGAAATTATTTTTGGAGTACACTATGAAAAGTACAATGCTTGCTGTTTGGAGAACCATCAAGCATAAGTAGGTACTTACTTGTCCTAAAGGAGCTTATAGTTAACTCAGCCATTCTCATTTTTTGACAAGTGCTTTTTGGATGCCTACTATGTTCCAGGTCATTGTCTATTTAGAAGTAACAACGGGTATTTTATTTTATGTATTTATTTATTCTTTTGGCTGAGCCACTCAGCTTACAGGGTCTCAGTTCCCCAACCAGGGATTGAACCCAGGCCATGTCAGTAAAAGCACTGAATCCTAACCTCTAGAACACCAGGGAACTCCCAAGATGGGTATTTTAAAAGATAATTAATATTAAGTGCTATTTGCCTCAAGTGATGGTAGGTTCAAATAAGACAAAGAGAAATGAAGAGTGGCGTCATGGGAGGATCACTTAAAGAGAAAGGTAAAATATTTGAACCTATTTTATTTTGAAGTAAGTCCTTTCTTTCTCTTCTTTCCCCTTTTTTTCTTCACATTCATTCATTCATCCATCTGGGATTTGCACAGCATCTGCTGTATCAGAGACTCAGCATACAAAAATAAATGGCACATCCCTCCCTAGGAAATACACACAAGTAAACAATTTTTAAGGTGAGCCCTGCCTTTGAGCCAAACATTTTAGCGCAGTGAGTATTATCGGTATTAAAACGCATCTTTATTATTTGACATTCAGATAATGAACTAAAGGATATAAATGATAGCGAACCTGTGTATCGCCAGTTTTTGTTGTTGTTGGTAAATGCCAATATGTGAAGCTTTTTATGTGGAGTTGATAGGCTTCTATTAAATAATTAATATCAAATAAAGCATACTTTTTTTACATCATTTTTCCTTTATTTAACTTAACTACCTTCTATCTAGTTATGTCACATTTATTTTTTTAATTTTAATTTTGTTGGAGTATAGTTGATTTACAATGTGTGTTAGTTTCAAGTGAACAGCAAAGTGATTCAGTTATATATATACATATATCCACTCTTTTTTAGATTATTTTCTCATGTAGGTTATCACAGAATATTGAGTAGAGTTCCCTGTGCTATACAGTAGGTCCTTGTTGGTTATCTATCTTATATATAGTAGTGTGGGTATGTTCATCCCAAGCTCCTGATTTATCCCGCCTGCCCATCATGTTTCCCCTTTGGTAACCATAAGTTTGTTTTCGATATCTGTAAGTCTGTTTCTGTTTTTTAAATAAGTTAATTTGTATACTTTTTTAAAATTAGATTCCACATATGAGTGATATCATATGATATTTGTCTTTCTCTGTCTGACTTACTTCACTTTGTATGATAATCTCCAGGTCCATTCATGTTGCTGCAAATGACATTATTTCATTCTTTTTTATGGCTGAGTAATATTCCATTGTATATATGTACCACATCTTCTTTATCCATTCCTCTGTTGATGGACATTTAGGTTGTTTCCATGTCTTTGTTATTGTAACACTGGGTTGCATGTATCCTTTCAGATTATGGTTTTCTCCAGATATATGCATAGGAGTGGGATTGCTGGATCATATGGTAGTTATATTTTTAGTTTTTTAAGGACCCTCTGTACTGTTCTCCATAGTGGCTGTACCAATTTACATTCCCACCAACAGTGCAGGAGGGTTCCCTTTTCTCCACACCCTCTCCAGCATTTATTGTTTGTAAAGAAAGCATACTTTTTTTTTCCCCAATTGTGGCTTTCCATATTAATGTTACATCATTCCTAATTTGTATACATGCTCTGACTTTACTGGATTTATAATGACAAAGTATGTAAATAAAATAAAACTCTACTCCTACATTTGTATAAAAGGTAATAGATTGTTAAAAAAATAAAATAAAAATAAAACTCATCTTTGTGGGGCAAGGGTACCTTCATTTATAGAGGTTTTAATTTTTTTCTCTCAAGCTAGGCTTCTTTGCTAAGCCTGTGAAATTATTTGGCTGTATGGCCTCTCAGGCCAGACAAGTTGCAAGGCCATCGGAAACTTGTACATGTTTCTGGTAATTGGATAGGTTCATAATCAACACAAGTGTGAGGTCTAGATGTGCTCACCATGAGCCTTCATTCACAGGTCAGAGGGAAAACCTAGATGTCTCAGCATACCCAGACATTAGGAGAGGACTGTTCTGTAATTGTTGTTGAAGGGATTTCCATGACCAAAATAATGTAACTATGCTAAAAATGCTATGACTTCTATAAGAAATCCCTTGCCTGGATTCCTGGCAACGTTATGTAAAACTAAAAATAATGCTCCCTTCTCAGAACTAACCTTCAGTCCCTGAATGACTTATCTGACACATGTCATATGTCCGTGGCCTTGTGGAGTTAGTTATATTTTCATTGTTCCCGTCACACTTCCTTGACTAGATCATAAACTCACTCATTCAGGATAACAAAGAAAACTTTTAACTATTGAAGGCCTCTATGTGCCAGCAGTATTCTAAGCACTTTACATGTTTTACTTCATTTAATCTTTACAAGAACCTTGAGGCAGATATTTTATAATTGTCTTCACTATATATGGGGAACCAAGTCATAGAGAAGTTCAGCAGCTCACCCTCGGTCCTCAGCCCTAGTGTCAGAGCTAGGATTTGTGCCCATACAGTCTGACGCCAGCTCCTGTATCCTTAGATCCTTCACTCTGTGACCTCTCCAGCTATCTCATGCGTTACTGAATGATGACTCATACATGAAAGGGGCTCCAAAAAAAATGAAATGATTGATTTATCAAATAGCTTTCCAAATGTTTTCATAATTTTATCATGTTTTGATATATCCTTCTGGATAGAAGATATAAGGCAGTTACTACCTTAATATTCTGCGGAGTTTGACTAAGGAGCAGGGATTATTTCAGCATAAGAATTTTCTGCAGAAATCCCTCTTCATTTTCACCACTGAAAATTCATAGTGGCTCAGTGTTGATCAAGTTCAGATATGGAAACATGTCTGACTCCCCAGTTTGAGATTCATCTAGTATACTTACCCTCCTCAAAATGTAGCTCATTTTCTTCTGAGGCAACATAGTAGATATAACTTAGGAAATCTTTCCTTTCATCTATTTAATAAATAATAATACTTTGGCCCACTGTAATAGTGCATATAAAGTATCACCACCCTGATGTAGATATTGCTTTTATGCTGAATTTTCTGTTCTACCTGGCTTTCTTACACATCTCTCACACTCCCCATTCAAAGAGATGTTTCAGAGTGTGTCTTCCGCTAAAGATGATCCCCTCTTTCTGTACTTACCTTTAATCAAGCTATGATGTTTTAAGTAGTTAAAAGTTTTGACTATGTCTTTGGCTTTCTGTAACCCAGATCTTCTAATATAGAAAACCAATATCCTAAGTGCTAAATGCTTAAAAAGAAAAAAAAACTTTACAAATCCCTTATACAAAAAGGAAAACCTGTGAAAGGAGATCTATCATAGCTCCAGCATAAAATTAGCAAATAATTTTGCTTATAATTACTTCCTATGGATCATCCTGTTAATATGCAAACACCACTGTGCATTAATTCCTTGAAGACAGTGACAATCTAGTTAAAAGCTGAAGTAACTGGTATACAAATGCACACACACACACACACACACACACACACACACACTCTCTCTCTCATATGCTTATCTGAGTCATGTTTCTTGCATCTGTCTATCACTACATAGATGAAGACTGATAAAAATGTGCTAATGAAAAGATAAAAACTAGGCTTTACACGATAAGCTTAAAGTATAGTAGGATGTGCTAAAACACTTTAAAAGAGTTATATTGGTGTGCTTAGGTAATATTTAATGGGATAGGAAAAATCAAACTGGATCTTAAGCCATACTTAGGATTTCTATGAGGAAAAAAATTGGGAAAAGTACTTTATATTAGAGATACCATAATGAATAGGGAGGTAAATGGGAAAGAAAGGAAGATCAGAGGAGAGAGAGACTTTAATGCCAGTGGGCAACACAGTAAAAAAGGCCATGGAAACTCAATGGCAGAGCTATAAGGGGAGAGAGTGGAGAATTGGTGAGGACATCCCTTGTGTAAAGTGATCAGCTGCTCCTTGAATCTTCTGATTTCTTTGGAAAAACAAAAGTTTCAGATGAAATCTCCAGTTTAGTAAATATTATTACCCAATCTAATAATGTTTAAAACCTTTTGTAGGTAAACACTGTGTTACCTAAACAAAACATATGTCTGGGCTAGTTCTGGCCCAAAGACCTCCAATTTGGAACCTGAGCTAGAATGAGTGAAATGACATAAAAATCTTAAGTCTTCATCCAAAATGTTATGGCGTGTCTTTCTAGTGGGGATTAACTGTAATAAACAGAAGTTTTCTGTCCTGTGTGATGAGGCAAGTATTAGAGAAAATGAAGAAAACTTGAGACTTGCTACTCAAACTGTGGTCTGTGAATCAACCGCATCCGTATCATCCAAGAGATTATTAGAGACTCAGAATCTCAGGCCGAACCCCAGGATAAGAATCTGCGTTTTACCAACATCATCCAGTGATGCGAAGCACCTGATTTAGTACACTTAATGTTCTTATTTTTAAATGGCCTCTGTAAGGCAAGTCGTACAGCCAGAATTCGAGCGGATAGCAACATTTCCAAGAACCTTTAGTGTTACTAGTGGAACATGGAACTGAAAATGTTTGCTCTTGCTGAAGCTTGAACAGAGCAGTTAATATGGTAATGTTGACATATTTAACAATGCTTTCACACTGTTAAGTTCTTTACAAGAATTTGGTGAGCCAGATGCAAGACTCCACACACAGGTAATACGTTTATTTGGTAATCAGTAAATTACCTTATATAGTCAGTAAATGTTGCATCCTGGACAACTGATAAGGTCGTTGGCTTTCACGTGGTTTTTTCAATATTGTGCTCAGCCTCAAGTATGAATTGAATAGGGTGACCTTTTGATACTCTATGAAATTGACTGCATTTCCTAAGATTCTGTGGTTTCAATTACCATAAATTTTTTTATGTTGGGTCCTCAGTGGTTGCATTGGTCCCAGCATAACAATATCTTATCATTCTTATAATGCAGTCGGCAGCAGTGAGGCATGTTGTCACTAATATGTGACAAGGTGCTGGTGTGTGTTCCCAGTCAGAACTTCATGTCAAATACAGGAACCATATGAAATTTACTCAGATCAAATCTACTCACTAAGTGGATTGCAAAATGTGAGGGATTTTTGGTTCAGTGATGGGAATTGTGTTGTAGGGTACTAGCTGGATCTTGAATTTGTGAGATAGGTAAGTCAATTAGTGGTTCCTCAGTTTATTAGCAGCGTAATTGTCAGAATATAATGGAAACTGCTGAGCTGCAACAACTCATTAGAAGCCATGAAACCATGTGACTTTTATTTCTAGAAGAATATTCGGTGAGCTGTGTTTTTTCCCCAAAGAGATCCCCAAAGAAATAAAATTAAGTTGAAATTCACACCTGTGAAGGTATAAGATTTTTGAATTCTGCCACTGGAAAAATGCTCCAGAAATGTTAGGGACACTGAAGAGAGGGGGACCCTGGGTTCAAATTTCCACTCAGTCACATGTTTGCAATGTAAACTTAGGCAAGTTTCTTAACCTCCTTAAGCCTCAGTCTCTTTATCTGTAAAATGGTGAAGTGATAGCTGTTTCAAAGGATTGTTTACAGATAAAAAGACATAGCAGGTACAATATCCCTAGCACATAGCAAGAGCTCAAAGACTACTATTCTCTTTTATTTGTCAACGTAGATATTTTTCTTCACATGCCCTTTATCTTGAAATAACTTTGGTCTTAGAGCAACCTTATTTTTTTCAAGATTAAATATGCAATCATTAAAAAGCATGCAGCCATTGTATTATCTACTAGAAAGAGAGTTGTATCTTACTGTCATACTTGTACTTTACAGAAATGGACAGTTTCTGCCACTCTGCCAAAAAGAGTTTACTTTTTAGTTCCCTGGTAGATTGTGGTTTGATTTTATTTGGCTTTATGGCAATAATACTCTGATCACTGTCACAGAATCTCAAGGAAAAATCTTGCTTCTCCTCTAATGTTTTATTATAGGTATAGCTCCCAAAGAAGATCTTGGCAATGTTTAAGAGTAAAGAGCAGTTGAAGAGTTGTGTGTGGTGATTAAAACTTTAATTCACATTTCAAAGACAGTAATTATTTTCTGAAGCCCACAGCCCAAACAAAGAGTATAATATGAAAAGAGTATTTCATTTCTAACTAAAAGTGATGATAAAATTATGAATTATTCCATTCTCCTAATTTCCTTTTCTTTGATTTTCAGTTTTCTTTTTCTCCATCTTTTCATTTTTTAGTCTATTTTTCCTTCATTTTTTGTTTAAATAATTATGTTAGATTCTACACCAATGACTGCTGAGCAGCTGGGATGCTGTAAACATCATGAGAACAGGGACTGTGTCTGTTAGAGCCATGGCTGTGTGTCTTAGACACTTGCCATTCAAAAAGTATTTTCTAAATATACAAATGAATAAAAGGAGGAATGAATGAATAAAGCCACATAAAACATGGCTATGGACTTCAAAATGCTTAAATATGTATTGAGGCTTTTTTCCCATTTTTTAAAGATATAAAAAATGAAAGTGCAATATCTGCTATATTTACTGAAGACTCTATTTTACCTAGTCTTATTTTTAGATAAGATGAATCAATTATTTCTTCCCATTATCATCTTCAACCACCATAGCCTTTTCTTTTCCTATATCTGCTGTTTATATTTCCTTCGACTCAATTGTATTTGATTTTTTAAAATGATACTTTTGTCCTAGTTCAGCTATTCCAAATTGAAGGCAATATC
Organism: Phocoena sinus; assembly: GCF_008692025.1. Lineage (NCBI taxonomy): Eukaryota > Metazoa > Chordata > Mammalia > Artiodactyla > Phocoenidae > Phocoena > Phocoena sinus. Next base: position 51,358,450 of record NC_045767.1, on the reverse strand, counting down.
TATAAGGTTTTATCAGTTACTAAACCCAATTTACTGTATAAGTAGAAAGGCTATTTAATCAGGGGTAAAGATTGTGAAATGGCTCATCTTAGGTAATAGATTAAGTTCTTATTACATAGGATTTCTTAGGACATTCTCCTAAGTTTTGCTCTTTTATTGACAGGGTAACATTTTGAAATGAGTTTTTAAAAGGAACATCACTAGAGAAATAGTAGGAAATAGTTACATAGTGTTTTATGGTACTCTTTTGTCCAATATCTCATTTAATCCTTACCTCAATGTTGTGAAGCAGCTACCTCTACATACAGTTGATAGAACTGGGGCCACAGGGCCCAAATGCCTTCTCTAAGGATATAGGCTAGTGTGTGACGGAATCAGAACTTGAACCCTATTCTTCTTAGGCCAAATCTCATAAGATTTTGACTATTACCTTAAAAGTATTCACAGTGGACATGATATCAATAGGAACAGAAGCAAAATGAGGGACCTTGGGTTAATGTTTCAGGAATATTGAACTACCGAACGCTCTGCCAGGGACAAAGTGAGCAGCAATTGATGCTGTGATGGCTCAGAACTATTTTGCTGTCAATTGCTAAAGCTGTATGTTTTCATATTGTGCCCAGAGGTGAAAGGATTTACTCCAGGGCCACCCTTAGCTGATAGCATCAGATCTTTCACCCCTGAACAGATTACAGCAGGCTGACATCATCCCAACAAACATACCTGGAAAGTCTGTCTACAACCATTGATGTCAGCTGGGGCAACAAGGGTGTCAGAGTCATTTCTCAGTCCCCTTCCATGGCTTTGCTATAGAGTCTTCCAACACAATAACCTTTTCTTTTCCTATATACCCCCTGTTTATATTGCCTATGACTCAGTGGTACTTTATTTTTTTTAATGATACTTTTGTCCTGGTTCAGCCAATTCTGTCATTGTTCTTATACAGGTTGCTATAGTTTGCTTGATGTTGTGGGGTGCTGTGAGGAAGAACTAAATTTAAGTAAAGTATTCAACTATGGAAGTATATTGCAAATTCAGTAAATATTGTTTGAATGATTTTATCTGACACACATGTACCTTTAGCACTGTGTATTGCTTCTCAACTCTTCCTCAAAACACATAGGTATTACGATGTTTCCACTTCCAGTAACCTTCAGGAATAACCAGGGCATATTTCACTGCTGCCATTTACAGTTGAGAAAATTAAGGTCCAAGGAAGGCAGATTCTAAGCCAGAGCCACAAAGCTGAGTAGACCTGGACTGATCTGGATTAACTCTTCAATCACACTTAAGCTTTTACTCTTGTCCCTGTTATCACATTACTCCACATGCTTTTTGTTTTTATGTTTTATAAATACAAAAGTGATCATTACAGAATGATTAGAGAAAAGACAAATTGAACCAAAGTCATCAGAAGTCTCACTTCCTTGTAATTTTTGGTGTTTATTCTTTCAGATGTTTCCCCCATATACACGCATAGATCATGGGCTGAACAAGTGCTACTTGCTAAATTTCTTTATTGATTTAATAGTATTTAATGGGTACATTTCATTTTAATGATATACATCTGTATCATCATTTTCATGGATGTAGCATGTCACTGTGTGTGTTCTCCTGGACATCTTTTTACTTGAAACCCAGGCTTTCATCTCCTGCCCAGCCTATAGCCAGAGGCCACTCTAACGTGATCTGTGATGATTTTTTTTTTTAAAGAAGGGATCCAGTATGACGGCAGCAGTCATAGCAAGGAGGCTCTTGGCTGGTGGTTGTCCCTGCCATATGCCAAAAAGATCTCTTTGATGGACTTACGAGTACTAAAGAAGGATCCAGTGCTGGAGATACTGACAGAACTAACCCAGGGATTCAAAGGTCAAACTCTCAGCTCCTAGTCTGAGTGGGAAATTGAAATGAGAACAGGACCCAGGAAAGAAAGCCTCACCTAGCAAAGGGGCCAGATTTGATGTGCACTGGATGAAGGTGAAGCATCCACATTCTGTGGGACATGTGAGAATTCAGGGCGACTCACTGTGGGACACTGGCCTGCACTGATGGAAAAACCCATGAAATATAGATCATAGCAAGTATTTTCACCTTCCCTCAAAGACTCTACCATTAAGTCCTGGCTCCCGAATCCTGCCAGAGGAGCTTTATAAAAATACTAATTCCTACTTCCAAATATACTGATTTAGTTGCTCTGGGGGTGGGGATGGGGGGTGTCAAGCATAAATATTTTTTTAAATGCTCATGTGATTCTAATATGTAGCCAAAGTTGAGACTCACAGATGCCTTTTACTTTGTGTGAAAGACAGCAGGAAACTTTTCTTTGAGTCAAGTTTTTGTACTAAGAATTATATTTTCAATAGTTTAAGTGTTTCTGTGTTATCCCAGTATGAAATATTTTCTAAGGAAAAGTCATGCCCTGTTTTGTAAATAAATCTGATTTTAAAAAATATTTGGCTTTTCTTGAATAAAAGTGGAATTCTTATTATTTTATCTAGTCATTTATTCCTCACAATTGTTTACTTCATTTACAGTAATTTATTTTTTTAATCATCTGTCTTCCCTTGCTAGAATAAGCTCTGTGAGGGGAGGGACATTTAATTACTTTGTTCATTTTTAATTATTTTGTTCATATTCCCACTGTCAAGAATGCCTGGCACATAGTAGATACTCAATAAATATTCGTTAACATTTTTTGACACTCAGTTTGACACGCACATCATGATTCCTATTCCCAAGAAGCTTATGGTCTATTGAAAAGCACAGACATGGAACTTAATTGTAGTCCAGCATTTCTATAGAGGACTGAAATGGGAACTTTCCACTTACAATATTTTATTTTTTTTAACTTTTTATTTTATATTGGGGTATAGCTGATTAACAATGTTGTGATAATTTCAGGTGCACAGCGAAGCGACTCAGCCATACATATACACGTATCCATTCTCCCCCAAACTCCTCTCCCATCCAGACTGCCACATAACATTGAGCAGAGTTGCCTGTGCTATACAGTAGGTCCTTGTTTGTTATCCATCTTAAATATAAAAGTGTTTACAGAGAAAGAGAAATATGTATGATATCCCTTACATGTGGAATCTAAAAAGAAAGGATACAGATGAACTCATTTACAAAACAGAAATAGACTCAGAGAAGGAACTTATGGTTACCAGGGGGGAAGGGTGGGGAGGGGAGGGATAGTTAGGGAGTTTGGGATTGACATGTACACACTGCCATTTACAATATTTTAAACAATGTTGAGGCCTAAAGAATAAAGTGGCAAGTGCATGAGAAAGATTCTTTGCTATTATCTCCTTTAATTCTCCTGGGAAACAACATAGTATAGTAGAAAAAGTAAGGAAACCACAGGCCACAAACAAGTATAGATTTAGATCAGTTACTAATTGGCCTTGAGAAAGTCTGTTTAACCCTTTGGGGGTCAGTCGTCTAATCTCCAAAATCATGTGACTGGATGAGTTGACTCTTTTAGCTCTTACTGTTTGGCATTTCTGTTACTATGTTCTATCATTATATGAGGCTTGTTTTCTCCTTTCTGTAACTCTCGAATTTTTATCCAGTTTGGTTTGTACTTCTCTTGTCATTTCCCATGTTGTTAAAGGCACATACACTTTTAAAAATACAGCTATCAAGGCCACTTTTGAATATGTTACCTTTGGTGTTATTAGCCACTTTGTCTAACTGGATGTCCTAGGCTACATTGCTGTGTGTGCTAACTGTGTATGCATATAAATTACTGACCATCATGAATGATTCTGTATCCAGAAGGAATTCAGTATAAAGTATTTAAAGATTTTTCAGGAGGGTTGCACTCAGTCTGGCATTAAGAGAAGCTCAATCTCTAAATCCTAGGAGATTGCAGACTTACTCAGCTGCTTTGGAAACCCAAACCTATGTGAAATACTTAGTTAGCTACAAAGTCATTGAAAAGATGAACTTCTCATATTGTATTTATTTGGCAAGTATTTATTGACAACGCACTGCTCTGTGCAGGAACGCTTTAATGGAAAATGAAAAGTGCTCAAGGAGTCTAAGGTCCAATCCCAGGATGTGAATGGCTCCTCTTCTCTTGGGGACAGGCCAGGAGTGGCACAGAGGATTCTCAGGATGTACACGCTGATTTCCTTCACCCTAGATGGCCCCATAGAGAGGACAGCCTTGCCTCTGATTAGCTTCTAACTACCTTGAGACAATTTTCTCTCATTTTAATGCTATTGCCAGAATATTGCAGTAATCGGATCATTTGACATCGCCTGCATCTTGGCGTCCCCAGCCTTAATATGCCATCTAGATCCAGGTGCCAGGCATCTGCAGCTGCACGTTTTGCACACATAGCTTGTGGTGCTAAGTCTTTAGGAACAAATAGCTTTGCGTTGGCCTCCATAATGGTGCCTTCTAAGCAGTTCTTTGGGGCAGAAAATGTACTATCTTAGAATTTATTAGTTGTAATGGAAAATTGTTATAAATGTTTCTTACAGAGTCGATCTAAAAAACATTGCTTATGGCCAGGGTTAGTATAATCTGCTAATTTAAAAAATAAAGCTTTATGAGTCATTTAGAGTTAAGCCTCCTCTCTGAAGTCCTAGTGCTGCTGTTCTGATTGATCAATGCTCTTGTGGAATGTTTGTTAAATATTTTCAATATTACCTCCCTCACCCTTCTACCAATATGTAAACCGTGGAAAAATTAATATCTTACTCATTGCAAGTTTGTACCTCAGGACCTTTGTACTTACTCTGTCCTCTGCCTAAAATATTTCTTTCTCAGGTATTATGACTTGCTACTTCAAATGCTTTCTCTCTGTTTCCCGCTCTCTCTCTCTCTCTCTCTCTCACACACACACACACACACACACACACACACACACACAGTAAGGTATATATATGCGTTTACACTATAAATATACATACACACATATATTCCATTTTTGTGTATCTATATACTCCAAATATCTTGTCTCCTTCTCTCTCTCTATGTATGTATATATTACATATATGTATATATATAAATGAACCAAATATATTCTCTCTCTATATATATATGTACTCTCTCTATGTAATATGTATATATACTCTATATTATTTATATATTATATATGTATATATATTTATACATATATGTATATATTAGTCTAATCTTTGGAAGGTCTGCCATCTTCTGTCTACCAAACTAAAATGTAAGTTTCTAGAAAAATGATTATAGCATGTAGTAGTCACTCAATAAATATGTGTAAGTAGGGCTTCCCTGGTGGCACAGTGGTTGAGAGTCCGCCTGCCGATGCAGGGGACACGGGTTCGTGCCCCAGTCTGGGAAGATCCCACATGCTGCGGAGCGGCTGGGCCCGTGAGCCATGGCCGCTGAGCCTGCGCGTCTGGAGCCTGTGCTCCACAACGGGAGAGGCCACAGCAGTGAGAGGCCCGTGTACCGCAAAAAAAAAAAAAAAAAAGTGTAAGTAATAAAAACATACAAACATGCACATAAATATGGTATTTATGCCTGTGTGTGCACAAGTGTATGTCCAGTGTAGATATCAAAGTTCAGCTTGATATGGATTTCAGGTGATCACTTCATGTAGTAAACACGCAAGCATCCAGGGATTATGTCAAACCATGCCTGTTAACTCGGACATATCAGCCTTAACAAGTAACAGGTAGGCAATGACATTTATACAAATTGTAAGGATTTCTGAGCATTCGTGTATTTAATAATTTTGATGGCACATTTCGAATCTCTATATTGTGTCTGTTTATTGAGTAGAATGTTCTTTCCTTTTCCCTTCATTTGTTTGTACTCTGTCCCTACCTCAAAGTCTACTCTGTGTTCCTTCATAATATTTTTTCAACAAATTTATATTTGGTCTCAGTTACTTCGAACTCAATCTAGTGCATGAGGGCAATAATAGTGATAATATTATTAATAGCAAACATAAGTCGTTACTATATATCAGACACTGTTCTACATGTATGCATGGATTAGCACAACTGAGTCTCAAAATAATCCTACAATGTAAGTCTTATTATTTTTTTTAAATTAAGCTCAGAGTTTTATTTATTTTTTTAACTAAAATTTTTTTTTAATATTTATTTATTTGGTTGTGCTGGGTGGCTCCTTAGTTGTGGCATGCGAACTCTTAGTTGCAGCATACATGTGGGATTTAGTTCCCTGACCAGAGATTGAACCCGGGCCCCCTGAATTGGGGGTGCAGAATCTTAACCACTGAGCCACCAGGGAAGTCCCTTTAAGTCATTATTATAACACACTTCTCAGACGTGAAATCTGAGACATGGAGAGGTTAAGTATCTAGCTGAAGGTTACATACCTTGTAAGGATGAATTCAGGATCCCGACTCAGGCAATCTAACTTCAGAATCTATATTTTGCTTCACTGCCTCTTTCATAAGAACATGAAAATCTTACAAGGCTTTTATGTGCTTTTGATCTTTAAAAAAAATCTTAAGAAGTCTAGAAATATTTAAGAACTCTGTGAAAGTATATAGAAGAAAATCCTCAAGAATCATTTGGCATCTAGTCTATGTAATCAAATAGGCTACAAAACGAAAATGAACTTTATGATAATGATGATGGTCAGAAAATGCTGAAGAAAGGGGAGAGTGATTGGTAATAAAAAGAGTAAAATGCCGTAGAACTAATCCAAAAGAAATTCAGGGAGTAATCTGTAAAACACCTAGGCACATTAATTATTAGAATTCTTATTAGAAATAAGCATTCACATAGAATAAATCAAAAATGTTATTAATAACTATTAGGCACTACTAGAATTGCATGTGTGAGAAGAGATAAATCTAGCATACGTGGAATCGTATATTCTAACTTTATTTATACGTTTCTCAACAGGCACAAAATAGCAACTTACCCAAACTTGCATGATTATCAGAATCACTTGGTGTGCTTATCAAAACTACAGAATCCTGGACTGTTTCTCTAGGGAAATTGTTCTCAAATGGGAGAAGTTTTGCCTCCTGGCAAATATTTGGCCATATCTGGAGACAATTTTGGTTGTCACAACTGGAGAGGTGCTATAGGCATCTAAATAGGTAGTGGTCAGGGAAGCTGTGAAACAACCTACAGGGCACAGGGCAGCGCCCCCTAGAGCAAAGAATGATCCGATCCAAAATGTCAATTGTGCCAAAGCTGAGAAACACTGATCTAGATATTTTGATTTGGTGGTATGTGGTGGGATCCAGAAATCTGTATTTCTAACCAGGGATCCAGGTTACTCTTATAAAGGCTTGAAAACACCAGTATGGGTTGGATTTGTTGAAAAACTTTTCATTAAAGAAGGACCACTTATAATAGGCTTTGAGGTGGGAGTCAGAGATATGAAAAAAAATGAAGGGGAAAGGGGAGATCATTCTAATCAAAGAGAAAATCACACCCAATAGGACTAAAGATAGGCAGTAACACTGGGCCAGCAGTAGATAGTAAGAAGCAATCTCAGAGAAACCGCCTCTTTCTACATGGAAGGCCAACTCTGCTTCATGGGATGTAACTATATTTCTTCACCTTAGTCCCTACCTGTTGATAATGAACTGACATGTCTTTCCAGCTCATTTTGTACCCTCCAAATGTGAATATAGATTAGACTAGCCCATGGCCACTTTCATTTTTGTTCTAATAATTTCTTCCATAAAATCCTAACATAAAAAAAGGGAGGGAGAACAAGTTTTTATCAGAGGTGTCTGTTTTGATATCCAACTCGGCTTCTTATTAGCCACATGAGTTTCGAACTACTACTAGGGTTAATGGTGGTTTAAATGAAATAATCTGCATAAAGAAATTAACTCAGCACCATGCACATGAGAAGCACTCAGTAAAGGTCAGCTGCTGTTTACTATTTTTTATATCAAAATAACATTTATATGTCATAATATTTTTGACACTATTTAAATGAACATAAAAAAGTGAAGTTGGATTATAAGATAATGATTGGTATGTTATAGCAATCTTAGCAACTGATTATTTTGTTTTGATTGAAGAGGATGGAGAAAACCCTGCTTCATAGAAAGGAGTATTTGTAAATGGCTTCAGGTTTTAAACTGCTCATGTGTACATCTCAAGATATTTTTAAATCTTGAGACCAATGCCAAACGATTCAACTTGGTAGGTTAAGGCAGTGGTGATCTCCACTGTGTTTATGATAAGACAAATAACACAATTGAATGTACATTTTGCTTTCTAAAAGCAAATTATTTATATTTGTATATGAATTCAATTATATAAAATATATACTAAAATATTTACAATCAATCCTTGTAGTAACTGTACTGATGTCCAAGGTTCCATGGAACACAGTTTGAGAAACCCTCTGGCTAAGAGTAATATATATACCCAGCTTGTAGACGAGTATGTTATAAGGTATGAAATAAAGAAGCTCACTCTAATCCAGATAGATTATATCAATTGTTTTCTCTTGATTAGTGAGCCTGATGCTCCTGCATGGACAGATAGTTAGCTGGTCTGGCATGATTTTTCTCTTGGCTCTTTTGAGATATTTGCGAATTAATTGCTTAATAATGCATTCCAGTATCTTTCCAAACACCAGAATTAGTGAGAGTAAATCTCTACATTTACAAGACCCATCCCAAACCCTTCCTTTACAAAAGATGGATTTACAAAAAATGCATGAGAAATGAATGGAAGCTATTTTAAATCAGAGCCTAAGCTAAATATTATTATCAAGACAAATCTGCTGAGGGTGAGAAGAGGTGGGAATTACAGAGGATACAACAGTGGCAATAACAAAAGGAGGATGAAAAGTCGCATTATACTCTTAGAACTGATTAGACTTGTTAGTTATTACTGATTCATTTTAATTAAGCTTCTACTATACGTCACATGTTTTAACCAGCGATCAGATGGACCTTGCAGGGCTTCTATTTTACACAGACCATGAACAATTGTCATTAAAATATATACTGAGTTAAGTTTCAGTTAAGCAGTAAGTTTCAAAGGGAAAAATAAACCAGGAAGGTGGATAGACTGTGTTTGGAGTAGTTAGGAGGGTCTCACTGAGAAGGTAACATCTGAGTAAATAAGGGGATAAAGGGGGCAAGCCATGTGGCCTTCTGGCAGAAGCTCCTTCTAGAAAGGGGAAACGGCAGGTGCAGAGCCTTGGGGCAGAGGAATGCCTGGCATTTTTGTGATCTAGTAAGGAGCTCAGAGTGTTTGGAAAGGATTCAGCCTGATAAATAGGGGTGTTGAGAGCATCAGAGGATATAGGTCTAATATAGGGCAACCAACAATGCATCTCAGTTAGCCTGCAGTAGTCTGGGTTAAGCCCCCAGTGGTTGATTGTTGATTATTCCCAGTCACTCTCAAAAGTGTTCTGGCTTGGATGATAAATTATATGGTGATCCTAGCCTAGTAGGTCACTCTTAGAACTTTGACTCTTACTCTTAGAGACATGGGAAGCCATGGAGGGTGTGGTCAAAACTGAGGCAAGATAAGACTCAAGTTTTATCAGGATCACTGTCTTCTGGGTTGAGAATGGACTATTGGGATGGGGTGGCAAGTGGCAAGAGTGAAAACAGGAAGCCAGTTGGGAGCCTATAGAATGATCATTCTAGCATGTGCAGGGCAGCCGGAATTGAGTTGTTTGACTTAAGCCATACAGATAGCTGGTGGTCCAAATGGGACTAGGATCCATCCTCTTGACTTCCAGTCTGGTGTTCTTATAACCTGCCCAGTTTCTCTCTTGGTTTAAACTTGAGGACAAATGGAATGCCTTACTGGCTCTTTTCAGGTCTATTAAGCCTCCTGTTTGATGGCACAACCCAGTTGCTTCCTCTTTATAGTGTGAGGAATAGACGTGAAACATCTCCCCCACCCACCCCTTAACTAGCTCATTTTGAGTGCATCAACCAGGATTTTCTTAGGCCTTTCTCTTGAACTTCTGTATTTACACTTTTGGCTCATGTGACCTTTTCAGAATAATGGACTCCATATGTTCAGGACATGCTTATTAACTCATGAGTGTGTGATATAAGCTAATAAGTTAGTATAGAGCCTAAGTACAGATGTGAACCTAAATTTTATGCCCGCTTAAATAGGAGCGTTAAGTGTTAACGGGAATGAAATGGACTCCCACAGGTAAATATATCTATGGAGGGAATCCTTCAGTTTTGCTTGTATTTATTTCCGCTTGATCCTTATTTTATTTTATTTTTGCACGAGTTATCTTCAGTTTTTCTTCATTGCTTTCTTCAGTTAGAGTGGATAACTGGGAGGAAAAATACATGCACTGATTATACACTTACACAGTCAATGGCAATTGAATATGTAGAATACACTCAAGAGATTGAGAGGCACATATACATAGATTCTATTTTAAATATGTCCTTGAAATGCAGACTTATATGTGTTGAGGGGTGTGATGTGTGTAGACACATTTACATACACGATATTTTAAGTAGCCTGTAGTTTCATGGGGAGTTGCCTAGACGGTGAAATTTAAATTTGTGTTCTTTCTGTTAGCCACTCTATTGTACAACCAGCAACTCGGGCATCTGACAGGGCAAATACAGTGGCGCCTAATGTACTCATTGGATCTCTCCTGGGAATAAAATAGAGGAATAAGCTAACTTTTGGGGTATTTGTAAGAAATGAATAGATGAAAAAGTATTTTTTATAAGAAATGTGTGATATGATGTAAGGTGGTCTTTACTGTCTTGATTATTTTTCTGCTGGACATATATGCTTGAGATTTCTTAAGTTTTTTTTTTTTCTGCCTTCAAGTGACCATCCCATTTTCAAAGCCCTTTATTCCATATGCTAAGCAAAAAGTTAGTGGAGTGTTTTAGAGGCTCTTCCTATGGAATGGGGTAGGAGTTAGCAACCTATAAGAAGTGCTGTGTGGGGATTCTGCCCGATTTGGAGTGTGAGAAGGTGGACAGACATGCTGTTGTTACCCATGCCTGGGTGTAAGTAAAACAAGAAAAACCACAGTGGATTGTAGAGCATTCAAGGAGAGAAAGAGAAGAAAGAAGGAAAGAGAATTGTTTGAAAATAGTATTCAAAATATTTAACAACGTCTTCAGCAAAGACTCAGACTACTCAGAGCAGACATGTGCGATAAACAATTAGTGAAGTGTTATCTGTCCTCATTAAAATGGTTTTTAAAAAAACTTAAAACCTCAAATTCTATTTCAGGGGTTTAATCTGAATTGTTATTTTTTATTTCATTTCAGAAGAAAAATTTTTTCTTTATTTTGAATTCAGCTTCTTGCAAATCTTGAATCAAACTTTATACATCAAAACCAACCTTGATACATGCAAACATTTTTTGCCTTTTCGTGCATGAAACGGTGGTACAGCACTTTATATATGGTGATTCGGGAAAGGGACGCCTATGATCAGTTGTATTCCTTATCTGAGCCCCTGAATCTATCATAAAATTCACTTTCTTATTTATTTATTTCAACTCCTGGTGGGATCTATTGGAACAAATAATCCAATATAGTGGATAATCCAAAAATGTCATTTATATTTGGCTTCAGAATACATTACCAGATGTTACTCTAGCAGAATTCCCTTCTTAATTAGGCCTCACTTAAAGTAGGAGTTAATTTTGTCTTCATTAGCTGCTTCCAAATCAGCAGGATGGGGCAAGAAGGAAGCCCAAGGCATGCTGGGAAGTTGGGAGGAAGCTGGCCCAGTGCTAAGAGTCAGCAGTAGAACGTGCTCAAAGAATGAAGTTCAAATACAGGTAATCAAGATGATGGGCATATACAGGAGATGTTTATTGAGCACCTTCTTTAAGAATTCTCAGGCGTTTATCAACTCTTTTTTTTTTTCCTCCTTATTACTCATGAGTGCAGAAAAATTCTGTAATAGGAATTCGGGAGATAACTCGAAATTTTACATAGTAAAACAATAGAGGCTCAGAGAGGTTAAGGGACCTCTCACACAGATTGATCTCAGAGTAAACAGCCCCTAAGGTATTGAAACTGATTAATGAATGCTAAGAAGACCCCACTGTTTCCTTCTTATTGATGATTTGACTAATGAGGAGGCACGAATTCTCCTGGCCTAATTCGCATTAAGAGAGCTAAGATAATGAAGCTGTGATTAAATGGCTATTAAACTATTTTTATCAAACAGAGATCAAGCGAGTGTAAGAACCTAGGGATGCAGAGTATAATTGCAATTCTACAAGATGTGGAAAAAATTACTATCATAAGCAGGGCATGGTCCTTCCAGATAGTCTGCATTAAAAATCTTTGGGATACTTCATGCAGTTTTGCACTCTGTGTTTCTCCTTTCAGGCGTCAGCATCTCAGAGTCCCCCACCTCCTCCTTAATTTAGTGGATTTATTCACTCTGTGTGCATTTGGGTGAGTTGAATGCATTGTCTACCCCACCATGTGTAACTGGTTGGAAGATCCTTTTGCCAACTGCTCACAAAGGAGCAAGGCCCAGATATTATACACTGGATCCCAAATTTCAATCTTGAGGTGACTTGGGGCGTGTGAAGGGGCTGAATCTACCTTCCTTCAGCTGTACCTTTTGAATTATATCACACTTAGTGCAATTCATATAGGGACCCAACAGTTCCAAAGAGAGGTAATGAATCTTCTGGTTTTATTGACTGCTCTGAACTATCGTTTATTAAGGACACAATACGGCTTCCGATTTGTTGCACATTCTAAATTGTGGTTTGTTAGTATACATGTATGTGTATGTGTATGTGTATCTGTCACTGGAAATTCTTTACACCTTGAGTGAGTTTTTGTTGCTATGCCTTCTTTATTCCTGGAGAGCCCTTAGATATTGAAGTGTTAGAGTCACAAGGGCCTTTATTTAGGTCAGAAGAATAACAGTGGACTTCCTTTATGTAAGGAGAGGCCAAGGTTGAAACCCATCGTGGGAAATGCAGCTTGATAGCCACAGAGCTCCACATGGAAATGTTCCTTGTCTGCTTCGCAACCTTACTTCTGCCTTTCTGCCCCCAGAGGAGACTGAGCTGTTTGTGTAGCTGTAGATCACCACCCAATTGGTGATCTGCTCTCTCTTTTTCACCACTCTGCTTTTCTTTTCCTAACTTACATGGAGCTAATTAGTATATTTTTATAAAAACAGTTATTTTGAACAATTAGAAAGCAGTATCAGAGCCAAGTCTTGGAAGGGTTATCTTGCAATGGCATTTTTCCTGACTCATGTATTTCCATGCCCTGTGAACAGACACGTGTTAGTAGGCCAGTGGGCTTTGTCTGCGGCGACTTTCATTTATTTGCTCTGTAAATTGGGACCGAAGCAATAATGGAAAGTGACATTAATTGTTTGAGTTCTTTTGGTCACATGCGTTGCCTTCTCTGGGGTGTTCGATTGTTGAAACTCATGCCAAATTAATTGAAATCGTCAGAATGAGGGGCAGTGTTCACTCAACTTTACATGTACGAATATCTGTTGAGCTTCAACACAGAAGTGTCATCAAACTTTCTTCCCAGTGTGCTATGATGAAAGAAAACAGAGTTTTGAAATCATAGCATTCGTTTCTACCTTAATTCAAGAGCAACTTTATTAAAACAAATGGTCTTGGAGCACCTCTCTGAGTCACACATACACAAGGATGATAATAAAAAGGTTTAATAATTATTTCTAATGGACACTGCCTGTAAATAATGATTACAGTCCCACTGTTCCATACTGATTTAAGACCAGCCTGCCCTTCCCCCTCCCCCTCCCCCTCCCCCCCCTCCCCTCCCCCTCCCCTCCTCTCTCCCCCTCCCCTCCTCTCTCCCCCTCCCCTCCTCTCTCCCCCTCCCCCCCTCTCCCCCTCCCCCCTCCCTCCCCCCCCCAATGCCAGTCTTCCATTCCACAAACCCTCCCCTCCCATGGTGGTTTCAGGAGAGAGGAGACTTTAAATAGTTGGTGGTTTAATCAGGTCTTGTAAATTAATTATGACATTATCAAGCTCCAGTATTTCTGCCATTGTGTTTGGTGTACACTCACCCAGGCTTATTAAAGGAACTGAAGAAAACTAGTTAATTTAAGTGTTCTTTTTCATTTTGACTTGATTGGAATTATCGTCATTTGTTTACACTAGGGATAGAACTAAGACACTATCGTATTATGTGATTGAAAGCAAATAGGGGCTTGTAGTATTGCTGGGAAGCCAAATGCAAAATTTAAATCAGAGTAAACAAAATTACTCACTTACTGGTAAACATGCTTAACTATTTTTCCTGAGCTCTTTTTGAACTTCAGTGAAGTAAGCCTTTCTGAAAACTGGGATACCTGGAAAAAATGTCCAACTTATTGAAAGTGCTTGTGCGTGTGCTTGTGTGTGTGTGTGCATGTGTGTGTGTAAGCACGCATGTGTGTGCTTGAGACATTTTCAAAGATTATATTTATTAGGCAATATGGGGATACTTATATTAGTGTAAATCTGATTTTGAGATGATTTTGAAATGATTTAAAATAATATATATTTCATTTATATATTTTAAGATGATTTAAAATAATATGTATTTCATTTAAATATAACTTTTATTCATAATAGTTTAATAACCTGAATTTGGTTTTTGGTACGTGGGAGAATCGAAATCAAAATTAAAAGGGAGAGGTTGGCATCTTTGGATACCAGATTATGATCCTCTGCAGAAAATAGGAGCAAATTATTTCAGTATCTTTATTATTAAGGTCACATGGACAGAGTCCAGAAGAGTTGAGGGTGAGGGGGATGCTCAGTAAAGTCTTGTTATTGAATTGAGCAATTTGGATTTTAAAGGATTGACCAGTTTATGGAAGGAAGTGGTGCAATTTTGAAGTTAACATTTCACCCCTTCTGATTAGGGTCTACCGCCTGCACTAGTCTAAAAACTCCTCGAATTGTTACTCCACACTGTGTTCCCCAAACTACTTGACTCACAAGGTCAAGTACAGGGCCATTAAGGAGATGGAAACAAATGTTAAAAGTGCCAAATAAAGTTTACCATGAGTATCTATGGCTCTTCTTGCCTTCTTGAATCCAAAACAGAAAGACGTTCATAGTTTTACTCCTGGATTGGAGAATCATCAGTAAGGAGGGAAAGCAATTTTTATGTGAAAATAGAATGTATACATGATAAACGCCTGCCTAATTTCTCTAGTAATACAATTTGATTTTCTGATTAGCTGTCTTATTCTGTGATTCTTGTAATTTTGTCAGGTCAATTAACTGGAGTTCAGTGCTAGAGAGAAAGGAAGTGTGGCACTGCTGGCTTTGTTAGATGTCAGCAGTTTAGGTGTATTTTGTAATAGAATCTGTGTGGGATAATTTAGCTGATATTGTTAATGTCATAGCGTACAGAACTTAAAAAAATGACTTATGAAGCAGGTCAGATTGGACAACGTGAAGTGCTAAAAGAAGGGAAAGAAAGTGACCTACACAACATATATTTTAGGTAAAAAAAATGCAGATCAATGAATTATTCAGCAAGTAATCAATGACTGTCTACTGTATGCCCAGCATTGACATTGGTTGCCCAGGTACATAAGAATATAGCACATTGACCTATAGACAAGGGGTATGAGCTCCAGTTTGGAAGATCTTGAGTTTTTTTTTACAGAGTGCTGAAATAAATGAATATTCTCTTTTATAATAAATTGTTTACAGATTCTTTCCTTCCCCTGGTAGTTTCTCAGAGGGGCAGAGTTTTGTCTTGTTTCTCCTTGTGTCTCCAACACTTAACATGGCCCTGACATACAGTAGGTGTTCTAAAATATTTGTGCAATGAATAACTGAAGATGAGCTTTCCAAGGATGTGTTGGTGGAAATGAGTGTGGCAGGTAGGAAAATGAGTTAAACCATGTTTGCAAGAGCCCCCGTTAGAGGCGACGTTGCCCTAGAAAGTACCCCTGGTCACAAGAAGTGAATGCATTCAAGAGATGTTACAAAGTAAGGCTCTACCTAGTGACTGGCCAGGTACAGAGGACTCAAGGTGGTTCCAGAGTTTAGGGTCTGAAGAATTGTTATCCAAACCCAGAAAGTCAAGAGAAACAGCAAGTTTTTTGGTTTTGTTTTTGTTTTTTTGGGTTTTTTTTCCACAAAAGGTCCTAAGTTTGGATTTTGAGATGAGGGAGCTCTTATCAGGTAGAAATGTCCAGTAGGCAGTTATAGATTTATGACTAAAGTTGGGAGAGATGTCAGGGAGAGAAATAAATGACTGTGGAGTGTTCAGTGATGAGATTATAATTGAAACCATGGAAGTGTATAGTTTTTCTTGGTATAGTTTCAGTTTGTAGTGGTGTTCAAACAGAGGGTTATCTAAACATTTTGGTGGGTATGCTGTACAGGAGATTGAAACACTATATCTGAAGATGCAATAGATGATAATTAAAATGCTCTCAAGCCCTGAGATTCTCTAAATCTTCTCTTTTAGTTAAGGAAACAAGACATAAATATACGGAAAATGACTGTGAACAAGACAGAATCGTATTTAGCAGTGTTAACACCGACACAATAAATAGCTAAATTGGACAGCTCAACAATCAGAGATTGGTACACTAAAGGTATTAATTGATTGCGTGATTCAGACCAAAAGGGATTTGGAATTTAAGGAAGACGTGATCTTGTGTTCTGGCACGGATGTTCCAAATTTCATGTATCACATACTCATTTGGGTAAACATATTCAGCCTATGCTGATTAATAGATTACTCATCTCCCAATGTAAACTAACTCATGACTTCTGTTTTACTGTTTTTTGCAGAAGATAGATGAAGAGAATGAGGCAAACTTGCTAGCAGTCCTCACAGAGACACTGGACAGTCTCCCTGTGGATGAAGACGGATTACCCTCATTTGACGCACTGACGGATGGAGATGTGACCACCGAGAATGAGGCTAGTCCTTCCTCCATGCCTGATGGCACCCCTCCGCCTCAGGAGACAGAAGAGCCGTCTCTGGTAAGAACCCTTCCTACTGTTTAACAGGAATTGGAGTTTGCCTCTGGCTACCCGCTGCGTGGGTATGATGTAGTAACAATAAGGTTTGGATTTTTCATTTAGACTGATGCCAAAATAATCCCGAAGCACACCCGGAGTTGCAAATTCTGTGATTCTGTGTTGAAAAATGTTGATAATACAGTCTTCATGTGGTCTCACTGCAGTTTTTTAAAACTACCTTTTGTAGGTTTTTTATATCTTAGTATTATTGATGTTTGTGGTTAGAAACTTAGAAAATATAGACAACGAAAGAGAATAGACAAAAAATTCACCTGTAATTTCAAATAATCTCTAGTATCAAAAATTATTGAAATCTCTTGTTTTAAGATATATCATGAACATGTTCATGAATTTTAAATAGATGCATAATTTTGAATGGTTGCATAGTATTTTATTGTTTGGAGATGAACTAATTTATTAGGCAATCCCTTATGGTGGGGATATTTAGTCTTTTTCCTGGTTTTTTTCACCATCATAAATTGTATGATAATTGACGTATTTGTAGTTTTATTCTCATGCATATTATTTTAGAAATAGAAGGTAGATCAAAGAGTATGCAGTATTTCAAGGCTTTGGATCCATAATTCTTGTGAAGACTGGAAAATAATAGCACATTTGCCACCTAAGTTACCTAAATTTATGGTAGGCAATGAAGAGTAGATTTATTGGCAATGAAGAGTGAATTCTCTTTTCAGTGCAGTACTCGACCAGGATTTTATTAGTTCTAAGACACAGTTTACCTTCTCAGCTATGGTAGCCATTTGTCATTTGCCATAAATCTGATGTAAAAGCATGCAATGTAAATTATGGAATGCCATCCTGCAAACTTTAATAAGTGTGCTTTGGCCTGCCGTTTAGGTGTTGTTTCTCTCCCGTCTCTAAGTTTCTGTATGTTGAAAGCATTCCATGTAAACCTATGGAGACCCTACTTATACGCCTTTGCAGTTTGAGATTTCTGGTTTAGAGGAGAATATCTCATAAGCAGTGGCAACATATGTATTCCCCAATTTTTCCATGTGCCAGTGTCATTGGCTTTGCTGCCTAAGACTCTGATTGATTTCTTTACGTGGATACCCAATGATTTTCATCCACACAGTGGTTTCAGTTGGGAGGGGCTGTTGACTCGGAGTCATACTACATAACCCATCAGGGAGGTCCTGGAAGGCCAGTAAGTCAAATGAAGAGAAAGACGTCAAAAGAGAAGAAATGCTTCGCCTAAGCCCCAACCCAGATCTCTTGATCTACAGGCCAGGACTCTACCTACTTAAAAATTCTTTTTAGTGAAAGCCACTCTTTTATCCGAAATATTATTTGAATCAGTAGTGTTTTACACTTGATGGTGAAACATGATTCAAAACATCACAGAATCTTTTCTTTATTGCCCCTTGATTCATTTGGGTTATTGAGGGGGAAATATACACCCCACCCCACCCCCACCCCCACCCCCAAATCCCCTAGTCTTCATTTAGTAAAGCAGCTTTTCTCACCTCATAGGTATTTGGAAATCCTTTTAGGAAGATTCTTCTGGCTTACTTTATCTAAAAGAAAAATTAAAGTAGATACTACTAAGTCTCAAATGTAGGAGAAGGTAACACTTTTACAGTTTGTAGTGTAATGCCAAACTTTTTCTTACTTTTTAAAAATGTTTCCTTAGTGCTGTTGTGCTAAGGTGTGCTATGATGAGAGTGAATTCATTTTTGTAATTAAAATTAATTAATTTTAAGTTTAAAATTTCAACAGCTTATTCTAACGCTGAAAAGATGCCTAACGTTTCTTGCTTTCTCTCTTCCTTGATATGTTTCCAGCTTAAGAAGCTCTTACTGGCACCAGCCAACACTCAGCTAAGTTATAATGAATGCAGTGGCCTCAGTACCCACAACCATGCAAACCATAATCACAGGATCAGAACAAACCCTGCAGTTGTTAAGGTACAAATGTAAAGTTTTTTAATACAGGAGGGGAAGTCACAAGGGACTTAGGCTTAAAGCTATAAAATAAACAATAGGTTTCTATGTGTTAATTCAGCTGGAATCCTGCAGCGGCTTCCTAATGGTGAAACAGATTACGAAATGGGTGTCCAAAAGCAATACTCTAGCTATTTTAAACTAGGAAGAGTTCATCAACGCTTTGTCTTTGGACGGTTGAAACGACAGTTCTTACTTCTTGCCTACTTTATTAATACACGCAGCAGCGTGGGCAGATAAAATTTGCTGATAGTCCAGTATCATCTATGAGTGACTTTAAGATGCTGGATTGCCATTTTGCCAGTTGTCTAACCTGAGAAAGATTGCTCTGGAATCACCACAAAAGATCTATCTCTGCCATTAATTGCATGGAATGCTGGAATGACATAATTTGGTTAGCGGGCTGTATTAAACAATGTTTGTCTTGCCATTCACTGTGAGTGAAAACGGAGCGTTAAGGGGTACTTGAGAGAATTGTGAATACTGGGCTCTGGCAATCAGTGGCAAATTAAGGTTTAAACCGGCTTTTTTTTTTTTTTTTTTTTTTCCTCACAGTAAAGGCTCTGTAGGGTCTTGTTAGTTACATGTTGCTGAGTAGGAACACTGAAATGTAGGAGAAATGAAATAAAAAGCTGCATAAATGTCATTTAGGAATTTTAAATGTAATTTTCTTTCCTTGTTCTGCAAACAATTATTCACAGCTCATAGATCTAGTACACTTAGACTGAACACTTCATTGAAAATCTCATCTCTTCAGAAAACCTATATCCATTCTGATAAGGTTCAGTTCACCAATTTTAGCTTTCTTTATGCCTTGTTTTTAAGACCGAGAATTCATGGAGCAATAAAGCGAAGAGCATTTGTCAACAGCAAAAGCCACAAAGGCGTCCCTGCTCGGAGCTTCTCAAGTATCTGACCACAAATGATGACCCTCCTCACACCAAACCCACAGAGAACCGGAACAGCAGCAGAGACAAATGCACCTCCAAAAAGAAGGTCCACACACAATCTCAGTCACAACATTTACAAGGTAGGCTGTGGACCCAAACACAAGCTGCTGGTGAGGGCACAGAGGGCAGGGCAAGCCTACACTGGGCTGAGGATACCCAACCTTCGGGCTTCTGTTCCATCGGTGTCTCTCTTGAAAGAGAACTCAGCACTTTATGATAACTGGGGGGAAAAAACATCCTTCCTTGGACACAGGTTGAACATACCCTATTTAGCTGAAATGCAGCCTAATTCACAATCAGCAGAAGGCACCTGAAATGTTAACCGGGTGGGGAGCCAGGGGTGGTGTAGAGGGAATTGCAACATCCGATGAGGTTTGTAGGAATCTCTGAATTGCTGAGATAACTGAAGTTCTGAGCAAGCTGGGCTAGCCAATTCATGAAAGAGCTTTTATTTTTTCCCTTCCAATAATGGAAAAAAAAATGAGGCACTGTTGATTTGCTTGCTGTCTATCCCTTATGAAATAGTAACTAGTATTTATGCAGTCTCTCATTTATCATGTGCATTCTTCTTGTTTTAGACTACGTGGTATACTCACAAATTTTATTTTGTAAATAAGGATTTGGAAATTCCTGGATATTTTAAAAATTTGCTTTCTATTTAAAAAATATAAGCTTATATTACACTAAACATCTGGGGTGATTTTTATTGTCCCCGTACGTTACTAGAAGGCTGATACTTCTGAGGCAGATCAGGGTGATTTGGGGAATGTCTGTCTTAGCAAAGATAAATTTTCTTTCTTTCTTTCCTTTCTTTGTTTCTTTGTTTCTTTGTTTGTTTCTTCCTTCCTTCCTTCCTTCCTTCCTTCCTTCCTTCCTTCCTTCCTTCCTTCCTTCCTTCCTTCCTTCCTTCCTTTCTTTCTTTCTTTCTTTCTTTCTTTCTTTCTTTCTTTCTTTCTTTCTTTCTTTCTTTCTTTCTTTCTTTGTCTTCCTTCAAAATATTCTAATTGTAGAGGCCCAACGAGAGCCCATAGAAAGTTGCCGTTGCTTTAAAATATTTAACTTCCACATTATCTGTACCTCTGACTTTGTAGTGGAAGTAGACACATTCTAAAATAGCAGTTATAAACATCCACCTCTTTTTTTTTTCCCTTTTGTTTCCCCAATTCCCCTTCCAGCTGCAGAGTGGTAGCCCCTGATCCCTGTTTTGAACCATGATTATTTCATACAGGTATGCTGTTGCTGCTGCTTTTAATACATCTTTTCTTTTCCAGTGTTTTGAATTTCCCTCTCTCATCCCTACCTCACCATAAACCCAGGATTTTCATATTCCTTTAATATTTTTAACTGGCTCTCAATTAGATTTTCCCTGGTGGATATCTCAAAAATCACTGTCCATCCCTTTCTGTCAGTTCAAGGAAATATATTTATCAAAATGGGCCACAGTCTCTCAGTTTGCTGCACCCTGATTGGCCTCTCACATGCATGCGCTGGAACAGTTTTCTCAGTGCAGAACCAGACATGCTGTGGGATTCTAGTGGGTGACCTGAAATGAAGAATTCACTGGGCTACTCCCCACATGGTCCTGGTCATATGTTCATTTTCTGGAGCTGAATTTGAAGCCCCAAACTTGCTGGAACCCTGTAGTCAGTAAACATAGTCCAGCAGCACATGTTTTAAAGTGGGGGGATTTTTGTCTTTTTTTTTTTTTTTTTTAATTTTACTTGGTCCTTTTGGATTTTGAGGGTTTATTAATTTTGTCAATCCATGTACCACTAAATATTATTGTAATCTGTTACAAACCATGGCAGTGAAGAACTAAATTGGCCTATGAAGGACATACACTTTAGATAAAACCTGCTGTATGTAGTTTTTTTTTTTTAAGGTATATATCTGTGGTGGGGCATCAGAAGTATATCCCAGAATAGAACAAAGCTTGTTAAACAACAACAACCAAGAAAACAAAAAATTCCTATAGTTACTAGAGGTCTAAAAGAAAATAAACATGCAAACATGGCTGGCTGTTAATAAACAACAGGAAATAAATGCTGAGTTTCAGGGATTATTTAAATTATTATTCAAAATTTTAATGTAGAAAATATATGAACAATTAGAAACAATAACTAAGAGGATTTTCTGAGGTTACCTTATTGAACATATTGTCATTTTTTTGCATGGAGCTTCACGTGTACTCTCTGTACCATTGTAGGGTCCAGTTCTTTTCACTTCCCTGGGATAATGGTCTGGACTTTGGCGATTGTATGGTCCCATTTATTCATTTATTGATTCATTCATCAAAGATATCAGTCATTCATCAAAGATACCATGATCTTCATGAAAAAGATTCATTCCTGTCCTCAAGGATCTTAGAGCCTCTGGTCTACCAGTCATTGGAACAGTGTGGATTAAACTTCCAGTAAACCAAATCAAAGCTCCTCTAGTGGTAGTTTTTGTGAACGTGGAATTATTTTGGGATTAGATTCTGGATGTGCTTTGGAGCTGTACCCTTCCTGTGACCCTCATTTCCTGTTTGCATTTTGTCCCACGAAATATGACCACTTCCTGTTCCTTTCCTTCCATTGCCATAGGCCTTACTTTTACCCAACGATCAGAATTTGGGGGATCTTCCTTTGAGCATTCCAGATAGGCTACCCCACACCTTGAAAACTGGAATTTCAGTGACTGATTTTCAATGTACATTATTTTGTGACATAGCACATATTCATACCTGGTGATATTTTGTATAGAACCTGTGTGTGTTATCTTAATTATTAGTTGAGCACCATAGAAGTTGGTAAAGTTCCTACATAAGTGTCTTCTTTTTGAAAGGCTCATTATGTCAGACATATTAAAAGTTAATGTCAAATCAGTTCATTTATTGGTATATGTGAAAAAGCCAATCAGTCAATGTACCTAATTTGCACAAGACAGCACGAGCTTCATAATTCTGGATGCATATTGGATAGATGATAAACCATTCAATTGTTTAAAAATGAAATCTAAATCTACAAATTAAATACTATGTAAATACTACTTGTATATGTAAATACTATTTGTCCAAGTAAAGTACCTAATTTCAACCTAATTTGGACATAAATAGTATTTTCACATTTCAAAGGGCCTTAATTACTGGTGTTGATTAATTTCCTTTAATATCTATTGAATGCAATTCCTTTTGATAATAGGGGAAAGAAAACATATTCAGGGCCTGACTCTGCCAGTAACTAGTTTTATGGCCCTGGAAATATCATGCAGCATCTTAGGTCTCAGGTTTTTCATCCATAAAATAAGAAAGTTTATACTAAAGACCTTTTTGGTTTCAAGTCCATGATTTTCATTACATAAATGACTACCTCTTGACCTTTTGAAAGTAGTTATTTTAATGAGAAAAAATTGACAAAATCTACATACATATAAAAATATCTTTATAGATAAGCATATATATACATAATATGTGGACGTATATCCCAAGTACGTTTCTCATCATGTTTTCCCCTCCTTCTGTTCAAAAGACAAGACTGCCAAGGAGAAGCAATTGAAATTTTGGAGTGAGAAGAAGATTCTTACTCCACCCTTCATAACTGGGAAATGCCTCCTGTAGGAGGGTAAGATTTAGGAAGCAGAAAAAGAAGTAGATGAGCTCTCTTTGCAAGTCTATAGGTCTCTCAACTGATAAACAGTAGTTTCCCTTTAGTTGTCTATCAGATTTGGGGATCTGAAGGCCTTTTAAACTATCTGGGTCAGTGTCCACAATTTGCCATAATCTCTCACTTAATTTTCAGTGAATAGAATAGTTCTTGAGTGAGCTTTGGCCTCATAGAAATAACCTATTCTCAGGGCTAGATATAAAACTATACATTTTAGGAGAAAAATCAGCTGAATATTCATAACGTTCTGTCGTCTTGTAGTTACTCTGCTGTTTTCTTGCCTAAACAAACCGTGTACTATATTCCAAATTAAAATAGAAAACATTATTTCTCTCTGATGGTCTGATGCAAATTTTGTATCCTTAACAGGGATGCTACATTTTGGGGAAAATTCTGTTTTCGTATGTGTTTTCAAATGATAGTTTACTGATGCAAATGTTGTTTGGAATTTGTTTTAGCGTAATGGACTGTTGTCTGAGTTTGATCCAATATTCAGGGACTTCCTTACTTTAGCTTTCCAGTTTCCAGTTCCCAACTTGACTTGTAGAAAGAAAACAAATCTGAAAAACCCTCAATATTTCATAATTAGTTTCCTTTTTTTTCCTTTAGCCAAACCAACAACTTTATCTCTTCCTCTGACCCCAGAGTCACCAAAGTAAGTATTATGAAATGTAACCATTTTCAGAAAGGGAAGGGGGTTCTAATACATTTGGCTACAGCAACTCCATTTCAGTTTGTTTTTATAAATGTGCCATATCTTCCAGTGACCCCAAGGGTTCCCCATTTGAGAACAAGACTATTGAACGAACCTTAAGTGTGGAACTCTCTGGAACTGCAGGTAAGCCTTACATTTCACTTGAATCTTTTTGTGTGGGTGAGTCTGTATGTGAAATATATATTAGAGTATATTCTCTATGTGATTAGTGAAATTCACAGAGTACAAACAACATT
Source organism: Phocoena sinus (assembly GCF_008692025.1). NCBI lineage: Eukaryota > Metazoa > Chordata > Mammalia > Artiodactyla > Phocoenidae > Phocoena > Phocoena sinus. The sequence continues at coordinate 51,333,982 of NC_045767.1, read as the reverse complement.
GGATAAGAAGTTATCTATAAATATTTTCAGTTGTTTATTATTTTAGGAGGAGACATTTATTGTGTGTCACACCTGGGCCAGACCCTCTGATATATATCATTGATTTGGATCCACAAATAAACCTATTTCCGATTAAGACACTAAAACTTGAGTAGGAGGAGAAATTAACGTTTATTGGTCTTCCACTCAATAGATATGCCAAGCGTATAAGTGGTTTTAGCTAATTTCATAATGACCTCATGAAGATGGTGGTAGTATTTTTCATTTTTAAGATGAGAAAATAAGGTTCAGAGACGTTAAGTAACTTGCCCAAGATTGCAGAGCTAGAAAACAAAGAGCAAAGGTTTGAACTCAGGTTTACTAAATTATCAATACTTCACTTGAAATATTTTCTTAATCACCATTGTACTCAGCAGTGTAATGCTCTCCTATATATGTTACCATTTTTATATCTTTCCAGTAAAGGAAAAAAATGAAAATATGTCCATTCACCAAAACAAAATGTTCTTATATATTTTAAACAAGAGCAATTTCCTTCACCGTTTGGACCTCTTAATTTATTTGGCCAGTCTTACTTCACATTCTGAAGAGGAAGAAGCTTTAAAAACTTGAACTAACCCCTGAGAAACTTACAAATCCAGAGTTCCTAGGCAGACTTCTGAGTTGGCTGCAAATGGTGCCTTTGCAGTAAGTGCCTAGGTTTAGGCACTTGAACCCCACCAGAAAGTGAATCTGAGGATGTCTGTACAAGAAGTTCCTAGGCTTTGGCCATTGCTGATAAGGGTAAAGGAACAGTAAGTTAAACAAATGCTTTCAACCAGAACTATGGTGCCTACACACACCGTGGACACTGTTACTAAGTTTAATTTCACCCTTTGAGTTTGCTAAATTACTTCCTTATGAAAGGTCTATTGCATGATTTGGTCAAGCAGTAGAGCAGTTAATTTCATGGTATTTATATATATTTTATATGTGCGTATACAAGTATAAATATATCGTTATATAATAATACATGTACACACATGTATTCACATATAAAGAATATATATAACATCATTTCTCAAATAAATTACAATTACACATGTGATCATAAGTAACTTTTGTGTGCATGTATTATGTGCAGTAGAGGCCTTCTTGTCCGACCAATGAGTGAGTATTTGGTGGTTTTATCTAAAAAGTTGATTGAAGTATACACAGTTTAATCATTTTACTTTTGCTTAAAACATACAAATTACACATTCAAATATAAAATTTTTGGTATAAGACAGAGAGACCTTTGCACTGAACTTAAATGTACTAACTAGGGATCCATTCATCTTTCTGGCACAAACTTCACTAATAATGCATCAAAGATGGTATTCACGTTTCGTTTCTTGCTTTTTGAAGGAAAATAATTAAGGGTATTTGTGTGGTAGTCTGAGTGCAGAATCATTCTAGGTTTTTATGATTTTTTAAACATAAATCATAATCATAATTCCTTATGTTTTCCCATACCATCCACCTACAACTAAGTTGACAGCCCTTCTTTTAGTAATATACCTTTATCGGGTCTTTTAATAGAAAAAACTTTCCTTACTAATATTTCATTCAGTTATGTAATATTTTATTATCTGACATAATTTCAGTCACCAGTACAATGGACATTAGTGGATTTGGGAAAATACATTACCTTGGCTATAGTAACAACCAGCTGAAAGGAATCTATTAACTAGGAGTGTTTAGGATGGCTGTAGGTGTAAGTTGCTTTGGTTTAGAGAGGTTTGAGAAAGCTTCCACTGTGTATACTGATACCAAGCTTTCCATTAAAGAAACCTTTTTTTAATTTTTCTCTGATTATAAATAACATAAGCTTACTATAAAAAATGTCAAAAATACAAACTAGTGGAAAAATTGTGTATAGTTCTAAATTGTTTTCTATGGATATTTTTACATCTGTGATCATTTTGTATATACATAATTTTGCATTCTGATTTTTCAGTTAACATTTTAATAAGGAAGTTTTATATCATCACAGACCCTTTATTATCAGGCTTTTCTTAGTGTGCTGTATAACATTAGTTTGAGTAGGTGCATCAAAAATGTATCAAAATTTAATTATACTTCTTTGTTACACATTTAGGTTGTTTTAAAGTGTTACCATTTTGAAATAGCACTGCAGTGGAAATCTTTGTTCATAAATTTTTTAAATCTTATTTTTCTCAAAATGAATTACTAGTAGTTATTAATACGAATATAAGGATATAAATATCTTGGGGGCTTCTGATACATATTGCCCCATTGCTTTCCAAAAGAGATGTTTCCACTTATAGTCCTATTATCACTATGTGGATATATTTGCTTTATTACATCCTTGCTAGCATTGGGTATCTTCGTTTTTAAAATATTTTGCTCATTTATGTGTATAACATCATTTAAATTGCATTCCTTGTACTCATAAGATTATGGTGTTACAAAAAAGCACTTATTTTTATTTTCTTCTTGTCAGAAGTTTTATTATTTCTCTTACTGACCTAATTTTAAATAATTTAGTTATACATTTGAAAGGTTAATAGGCTACACTGTTGAGAATTTATAGAAGATACTTTTTAAAAAAATACCTAGCATCCAAAAATATATACAGTGGATTTATTTCTGTTGGTGAACCAGAATTCATCTTACTAGTTTAAACCCATTTTTATTAGTGCTTTGAAAGATTATTGAGTACAATGGAAATCAATTTACCAACATATATAGCATATATAATACCTGCTCTATGCTTGCAACACTGTAGATCTTGGGGAATATTTATCAAGCATAAGACATAGAGACTGGGCTTCCCTGGTGGCGCAGTGGTTGAGAGTCCACCTGCCGATGCAGGGGACACGGGTTCGTGCCCCGGTCCGGGAAGATCCCACATGCCGTGGAGCAGCTAGGCCCGTGAGCCATGGCCGCTGAGCCTGCGCATCCAGAGCCTGTGCTCCGCAACGGGAGAGGCCGCAGCAGTGAGAGGCCCGCGTACCGCAAAAAAAAAAAAAAAAAAAGACATAGAGACTAATCCATGCAAACCATGCATGGACTATTGTACTTGGCTCATAGTAGGTGCTAAATAAATATTCTTGTTTTTAAGATGTGGGCTTATAGTCAGTTGGGAAAATAACACGTATTGTCCAAGTAGCATGAAGGGAAAATATTATTTACTGTTTATAATGTTTTGCTACTTTCGAAAGAAGGTGGGCGCAGAGGTTGTTTTTCATTTGTTGAGCATGGTGGTAATGAGTGCAGATACACATTACACAAGCTGATGTATGGCCAAATTGCATTACATGCAAGAAGGGAATTCGAGCTACAGGAAAATCAAGGGATGAAGAAGAACTTGGAGGCTGTAGAAGGTGGCTAGAAGGAGAAGTTTGAAACCTGCTCAGAGGATGGTATAGGGAGGAGGAGATTGGGGGAGAAGAGGGTTTTTTTTTTTTTTTGATAAAGCTATTGTGTGTTTGAAGTGCTAGACAATGTGTAATGTTCATGACCTCCATCCCCACTAAACATCTTCAGTAAAATTTGTTGTGTAGTAGCGTTTGGAGGATATGACAAACGCTGATTGTGCCTCAGGAGAATCACCAAAGGGAGAAAATAAGCTTTCATAGGGAACCCTGTAACATGGCTTCAAGTTAAATACCATGATTGTGCAAAAGATTGAAAAGAATTGTAGAGACAGTTCAGGACTGAAGGAAGCATTAAGGCAATACCATTAGGCAGTGAGTGACAGAGTTGATCTGTGGAAAGGAGTTTGGAGGAAATTGAGCGCTCCACTGACTTGGGGTGCCTTAAGGGAGAAAAATATTTGCATCTGATTTTTAAGTGTGTGGGTGGAAAGGAGAGAAGATATTGATGGAGCAGAAGATACTGTATTGTAAATTGAAACATAAAATTGCCAGTATTCAACATTTTTGACATACCAAAAAAATTGGCAATTTCGTGATACTACCTGAACTAAGATACTTTAAAAGCTGCAAATCTCCAAATGAAAGTAGTCTATTGTGATTTTTTAAAAAACAGACAGCACAGTTTAGTGAAGCTGTGCAAAACCTTGGCTCTGATATTGGACAAACCCAAGTTTAAATTCTGGATCTACCCCCATCTAGCTGTAAGGCCTTTGGTCAATTTATAAATTCTGTAAGACTCAGGAAGCTTATGTATCAAATGAAGCTGATCACAGTTACCTGCATCTCATTGAGTCACTGTGAGGATTAAATGATATAAAACATGAAAAAAGCTTAGTCCAGTGACAGCATATGTGTTCAATAACTATTAGCTATTTAATTACTAATTCTACATCAAATTCATTTCTGGAGGTTATTGTACCTTCCTGCTCACCTTTTCAACTTTTGACTACCTTTTACCTGGTTCCTTTTATTGGCCTTTGTACTAGCTCTTCTTTAGCACTCTCATGTATGAAGTTATGTATTCTCTTTTGTGGTTAAATTCCCCTAATTCCCCATGAAATTGAACATATACTGCTTTTGGTGTGGGGCTGGGATTTACCAAATCAAGGTAGAAAAATCTCCTCTTGGGCATTCATTCTCTCAACAACAGGTACTTCTGCTGTTACTACAAATCCTAGAGGCTAGACATTCACTAATAGGCACTTCACATGTATTATTTTTATTTATGTATTTATTTTTTTGCGGTACGCGGGCCTCAGGCTCCGGACGCGCAGGCTCAGTGGCCACGGCTCCCGTGCGCAGCCGTTCCGCGGCATGTGGGATCTTCCCGGACCGGGGCACGAACCCGCGTTCCCTGCATCTGCAGGCGAACTCTCAACCACGGCGCCACCAGGGAAGCCCCACATGTATTATTTTTTGACTGTCCATTTAATTGTGAAGGAAAAAGCTATATGTTGATTCTAGGTCTGTGGTGGACCCTGGGTTCAAAGCAAGTCTAACTAGAGATTATGTCTCTTTCCTGATGCCTGAATTTTAAAGATAGTAGTGGACATCTGTTATGTTAAATAGGTTTTATTTCACTTGCCAAGTGTCATTGATTGGTATTGGCTGCCAGAAGCGTTGTGTTTAGAAGGATCTAAGGCCAAGTCTGTACTCGGTGGGAATGTCATGATCAGTTAGTAATGTCTGCCGTCAGTGCAGCAGAAGGGTGGACAGGGTGCGAACAGCATTCAGGTTGTTGATTTGTTGATCCTTCGTATACACGCTTAATGCCTTTGGTTGCAACAGAGGACATGGATCAAGCTGTTGCCCAGGACTTTCTGGTGTCTTCTTATTTAATTTTACAAATTTTAGGGAAAATTTCCAAACATTTAAGTGAAAACGTGAAGAGTCAACAAAATTCTAAGACCTCAAGAATAATCCCTCTGCCCCATCTGCAGAGTCTTTGGGAAACAGGAGGGATGAGATAGGAAGTTTGCTTTATTAAGTATCACCAGCTGGTCTGACTTTGTGATTGTCCTAAAGTAGCTCATTTTGGCTGATAAAAAAAATGCTTCTCTTTTACAGGTGTAAAAACTAATTTGATTTCAAAATAGCTGTTAGTAAAGCAAGATGAGAGAAAAGAGAATGCTCTTTTGGCAGAAGGCTTTTAAATCCATTGCATATGGAGATGTTCAGAGTGCTAGACTTTTTGCTTCTGAAATGGGAATGGCAAAGCAATGTCAACTCAACAAGGTGATGGTTTTAACCACAGGACATGAAGGAATTTGATTAGGAACCCCCAAACTTTTATTTATATATATTTATTTACATGTACATACATATATATGTATATGTGTGTGTGTGTGTACATATATATATATACACACACACACGTATATGTATATATAAATGTTTTATTTTTATTACTGTAAAAGTAATAAGAATAAATATAACTATTTTAAAACTAGTTAGGAAAATAAGGACAAAATCATCAGCACTCTCGTCACCCTAACTCACGAGGTCTTAGCAATGCTTTCCTCCATCGATATGTATATTTTCCCCATGGTTTTCATGATGGTGGATTTGGTTTAAATCGGCAGTTATTGAAATTGCACTTCAGTAGACTTGCACTTAAAAAACCCAGCTCGTTAACCCATCACTGAGTAATTTCTTATTCTTTTATGTGGAGTCTTGTATTGTCATTTTTGGACTTCCCATTTCAAAGCTGATTTCGCTGGATGGTATATGGACAAACAGCATAAATTTGCTGTACCCTTTTGGTATATACATCTTTTGTATGTGACTTACCCGTGGGGAAATAGACCAAAGCAAAATAGGAATAGTAGCTGGTAGTTTTAACAGAAAGCCACAGTGACAGAGAACCAGAAAGTGATTTTGACAGGTCATATAATCCATTCCTGTGGCTGAAGAAGCCAAGAAAGGGAGACCCAGCAAATTCTCTTTACAGCCCACTCCAGTGTTTTGCAACTCGTCCTGACAGGAATTTCTTCCATATTTCTTCCATATTTCATATCCCTCATTTTCTATTTTTAATCTCATTCTTCTTGGCTCAGCGTCTGAAAAACACCTCAGTTTTCTTTTCTGGAAATGGTACTATCCAATGTCTTGCAAGCCAAGGATAGCAAAGCAGTTTTCTCTCCCATATCAACTTCTGGGGTTTGGTGGGAGACACCTGGAAAGCCAGACTCCTCCCTCCCTCACCCGGACCCCCTCTCCTGGCCCAGCTCTGTGGGAAAGTGCCTGAGGGCCAATGAATAACAGCTTCATCTTCCATGAGCAAGAGTTGGGGCACTAGACACATGTCATAGGAATGTTCTGAAGCTTTTCTGTGCAGTGAGTTTGTTCCCCAGTTCTCAGAGCTGATACAGGAAATCCTTAAAAAGCAGGAAAGGCGGGGGCTCCATCAGTCAGAGGGGACATGCCAGCCTCGGTACCAGAGCGAGGTGTGGGAGACCCTTCTGTGTCAGGGGTTAACACTTTGGTTGCTGGCTTTTGTGGAGATCCAGTGAGTCCTGGGGAAGTTAGGGGTGAAGAGAGAGCACTGGAGGAGCTTTTATCAACAAAATATTTTAACAATGATAGCAGTAACAGTTCATACTGATTGAGTATCAGTCCTTCCTATGCTCCCTTGACACCCACTCCAAGTTCTTGAGGCCAAAAATATGTGAGTAGAAATCAAGTCACTCTCCTCTCTTTGCCCAGTCCTCCTTTTTTGGTGAGTTTTTAAGCAAATTAGAAAATCATCTTCTCGGTGTCTTTCCTTGAGAAATCTTAGAACTGGCATGTGACATAAGAAAAATCCCACTGTCAAACTCCAAAGCGAGTCACAGATTTAGCAGGAGGTTGTGTGAAATGTAAACTGTAAAACTGTGTAAACTATTAAGAAAGATCTTGCTGAAGTCATTGGCTGGATAGTGGAGCACAGAATACAGAGCAGAAGACTTGCCATTTATCAGTCATTCGATTAAACACATCAACCCAAAAGAGAACTCCTCAAAGGAAATCGTTTTATAGCACATTAATGAAACACAAAACCAAACCAAACTTGTCTCTGACTTTTTTTTTTTAAAGGGCTGTTTAAAAAGATAACTGGAGAGTGTGGGAGAGTGTGTACCACTTCCCCCAGATTTGCTGTGCAGAAGTGCAGAAGTGTGAGTGATGTAGAGGTACTTGTTTATTATAGAGCACATTTCAATGCAGTAATCATAAATATTGCTAAGGTTGTGCTCCGTTGAAATATGACCTACATACTCTTGATTGTTTGTGTTACGTGATTTGTCTGACACCCATTACATTCTGGGTAATAGCAGCCATTTGTTGCTCTGCACAGCAGGCTCTTCTGACAAAAGAAAATAGGCAGCAATAAAAAAGCTATAGTCTGAATTACATTCTGCACAGTGCTGCACTGCTGAGAGTTTGTGCAAGTGTGTTAACAATGTTCTGAACTGCCTCTTGTCAGCCTTCAGCCTGTAATGGCCATCTGTCCTCACATAAATCTGTCAAAACCTGCTAAGTTCAAGAGAGAGCATGGAATATACCTTGTACTGTCAACACCAAAATGTACACATTCCCCAGAAAATCAACACGCAGGAAATAATCCGGAGGTTATGGGAGGCATTAGCCTGGTTGATGTAGGCTTGTGGGCTGAAATTGAGAGTCCGGCAATTAGTGGGAAGATGACAAAGGTAGTGGGGTTGAGGAATTGATTATTGACTGCCCTTCTACCGCAGGGGAAAACATTCTGGGTGGAGGAGATGGGGTTAGAGAAATCTAATTAGTTCAGGTGCAGCAAAGGGTTCCCTGTCCCGGGCACAACTCCTAAAAAAAAAAAGCTTCTTACACTTTTATTTATTTATTTATTTATTATTATTTTATTTTTTTGTGGTACGCGGGCCTCTCACTGTTGTGGCCTCTTCCGTTGCGGAGCACAGGCTCCGGATGCGCAGGCTCAGCGGCCATGGCTCATGGGCCCGGCCGCTCCGCGGCCTGTGGGATCTTCCCAGACCGGGGCACAAACTCCCGTCCCATGCATCGGCAGGCGGACTCTCAACCACTGCGCCACCAGGGAAGCCCCGCTTCTTATACTTTTGTTTTGCTTTGTTTTGTTTTACTCTGGATCTCAACCCTATCTGGATTTTCAATGAGGCACTGGTGACACGCAGTCTCGTGATCCTTAAGATGTCTCAGTCTTGCTCTGGGGTATTCTCCTCGGATTAAAGAAGTTTCAGTAAACAGTCAAAAGGTTAGGGAATGATCTGAATTATTTTTCCCTGCCCACCGACTCACTAATCCTAAAATAACTTCCATCTACTAAGCGAGTATTATTTAATGAGCAGGGCCGTCCGAAATTTCTAGCCCTGATATTTTCACTCACAGGGTATATCTGGTTATCTCAGGGTGTTTCTATAAGTTTTAAGCAGATACACAAGAAAATCTGTACTTACTGCAGATTTTAAAGAATGATCTCTGAAGAAAGAATCCCTGAAATGCCAGCATTTGGTGGAATATTCAGCACATAGTAGGTGCTGAGTGAAAGTCTGTTTAATTGCCACAGGCCATCTAAAATGAAAAGGAAGTAAAAGGCTTTGTTTTTAACGCCAAGAAACTCTAATCATGTGTTAGCGCTCCCAAGAGCAACTTGAGAATCGGTTATTTAAGCGATAATGAGCTTAGGTACTAGGACAAGGGTTTCAAATGTTCAAGACGAAAAAGAATTTCTATATTTAAAATCCCTAGATAGCTGAGCTATTTTTAGAACTAGTCTCTCTTTAATAGTGGCCTAATTTGGTGTTTCTGAAGTTTAGGGTTTCTTTTTATAAGTCTAGAATGTCAGTCAAAATATATCTACCTGAGATCAAGGCAAGGTGCCACATAGACACGGCGGGATAGTGGCTCTCCATAAGTGGTCTATGAACCGTGTCATTAAAAATATTTGACCAGCTTCCCAAGTGATCCGTGGGCCACTGAAATGGGACACCTACTAGTAAAGGAGGATCTAGAAAAATAAAAATGAGTGAAACATTTTGCAAAAATAAGCCCGAGCAATATTCCACTGAGAGCTTCTCATCTGTCTGGAGAGACAAGATATAATTCACATTCAAAAAGATAAGTGTGAAAATATAGCAATATCTGGTAAGTGAGTGATCCTGGCAGTAAATTATTGGAAAAGTAAAAATTACCCCCATTCAGAGTATCATGAAAAGATCTATGAAGTTGTATTTGAGGATGTTGAATGTCATTTCCCCCAATTCAAGGGCTATCTCATTTGGAATATTTGACTGTTATTTACTCAGCAAAGAGAGATTATTCATCATTATTTCTTTGAGCATCTTAGCTTCCTGTGAGAAATATTTGAGATCTTGTCATTTCTTTGCTGGGAATTGGTATCTTTACATTTGTTGTAGCAGTAATTGAAGGTAGCATGTGGTTGAAATCAGTGTGTATGAATGGGGCAGTGCAAAGGGTAGAGGAAACAAGCAGAGAGAGAGACGGACAAACAGAAAGGTAGACAGGGTAAGAAAGAAAGCACGAAAAGGAAGGGGAGAAGGAGATGGAGGGGGAAATGGGAGGAATAGGAAGAGACGGAGGAGGGGAAGGAGGGGAAGGAGGGAAGGAGGAGAGAAAATTGGCCATATAGGAATTCCTTAGAGTGAGTAAAAGATATACTTGTCTATGAAAGAAGGAACACAAGGAGAGTGAACTTCAGTGACATAGATGATTCCTTCAGTAATGTCACCTCCCTATTATCTTCAAGCAAAGAATGGGGGGCAGGCGTACAGTAGGCTACTGATAAAGGGAAGCTTTTCTGAGACTCAGATGTGTCACGAAGGGAGAGCAGTGTCTCCTTCTCTTTGTGTTTTCATTTCCCTGTCTTTCTGAACTTTTCTGGGATAGATGTCCAAAGTCAAACCTTTTTGCATTTTTGTACGTTTCCTTCCCTCCTTTAGGGAGAATTAGCTATGTATAATAAAAGTTGCCAAATATTGGTGCAAAATATTTCATTTTAAGGAAAATATTAATTTCTTCTGTCTCTTTATTGTCAAGTAGGGGAGAGAGGCAGTGTCTTCCTGTTCATACCAAAACTTCATGTAGCGTTCTGTGCCCTACTTGGTTATGTGTGTGTATGTATGTGTGTGTGTCAAGGTAGAATTTTCCTTGAAGCATGCAGTCGTCTTAAGTCCAACCCCAGGCTTCTTGTGGACTTAGGTTCTTTTTTGCTGAATAGCATCCTCCCGTCCTCCTAAATAAAAAGTGTATTGTAAACTAAAATGTTCCCTTGTAAGCATAAAGCCATTTGAACTCCAGCCTGCCCTTCTTCAAAGTTCCGTCGACTCTGGAGCTTTTCCACAATTCTTCTTCCTTGGCATAAAGGGCTGAGGAGGACTTAGGGGTGAAACTGAACAGAGATAACTAGCCTTCACACACTCTCCCACAATGACTTGTGATGGAATTTTCTGCCCTCTGTAGAAAAGCACAAAAGGCAACAACTGACAGATTTCCCCTCTTCTTCCTTTCTTTTTTTTTTCATTTTTTCAATTAGTTAGTTGCCGAAGCTTGGATTCGTTTCAATCCTTCAGCCTCCTAACCCGCCCTGATGTGGTGCTCCAGATAAAATGGTGTGCTGGCACCGCAATATTTAGTGTTACTGTTCACTTAAGTTTCTGTTGCAGAACCATATTTTTGACAGAATGTATTAGTTATGCTTACAAGAATGTACTATACCTACATTAGCCATGGTTTACAAAGTTAATGAACTGTGGAGACAAAGAATCATTGCCGTCATGTTGTAGAGTTGTCTGGTACCCTGCGTTAGCCAGCTGCATTTTACTGAACTTACTTTGATGTTGCCAGTGTCATTCCCACCCTTCCCCCCCAGTTGCTGTCATCCCATCTTTTCTTTTCTTTTCTTTTCTTTTTTTTTAAAGTTGCCTAATTCTTTGGCTCCATGGGTAGATATCCTTGATTTTACAAAAATTCCTGACCTACATGCATCCTCCCCAGCATTGTTTGCAGACAGATGCCACCAAAGTTCTTCTATGATTTCCCTGTGTCCCTACCGTGTTAATTTTCCACAACTAAGACTGTGAGAAGCCCCTGTAAATCTGAGCTTTTGTAATGCCTGGTGGTGACGTGGTCATGTTTCTTGGGAAGCCGGATCGGTTAGCATTGGTGTTTGAAATACAAAATATCATGGCTTTCACCGCAGCCTTATATTGTAGATCCATCTTTTCTTGGTGACAGAGGCTTCGGGAGACAGAGTCACTTTTTCCGGTCTTATCATGAATTTAGTTTCCTTCCTTTTCACTGAGTTTTAACTGTTGTCTGAAATCTTGGAAAAGTTAGGAAAACATATCCTGGCATTTAACAACATATCTCTGTCTCTTTTCTTTCTCTCTCTCCCCTCCCCTTTTTTTTTTCTTTTATTATCTTAGGCCTAACTCCACCCACAACTCCTCCTCATAAAGCCAACCAAGATAACCCTTTTAGGGCTTCTCCAAAGCTGAAGCCCTCTTGCAAGACTGTGGTACCTCCACCATCAAAGAAGGCCCGGTACAGTGAGTCTTCCGGTATCCAAGACAATAACTCCACCAGGAAAGGGCCCGAGCAGTCTGAGTTGTACGCACAGCTCAGCAAGACCTCCGTGCTCACCAGTGGACACGAGGAAAGGAAGGCCAAGCGGCCCAGTCTGCGGCTGTTTGGTGACCATGACTATTGTCAGTCAATTAATTCCAAAACAGAAATACTCATTAATATATCACAGGAGCTCCACGACTCCAGACAACTAGAATATAAAGATGCCTCCTCCAATTGGCAGGGGCAGATGTGCTCTTCCACAGATTCAGACCAGTGCTACCTGAGAGAGGCCTCGGGGGTGAGCAGGCAGGTCTCTCCCGGCAGCACCAGAAAACAGCTCCAAGACCAGGAAATCCGAGCTGAGCTGAACAAGCACTTCGGTCATCCCAGTCAAGCTGTTTTTGACGACGAAGCAGACAAGACCAGTGAACTGAGGGACAGTGATTTCAGTAATGAACAATTCTCCAAACTACCTATGTTTATAAATTCAGGACTAGCCATGGATGGCCTGTTTGATGACAGCGAGGATGAAAGTGATAAACTGAACTCCCCTTGGGATGGCACGCAGTCCTATTCATTGTTCCATGTGTCGCCTTCTTGTTCTTCTTTTAACTCTCCATGTAGAGATTCCGTGTCACCACCCAAATCCTTATTTTCTCAAAGACCCCAAAGGATGCGCTCTCGTTCACGGTCCTTTTCTCGACATAGGTCGTGTTCTCGATCACCATATTCCAGGTCAAGATCAAGGTCCCCAGGCAGTAGATCCTCTTCAAGGTAAACCTTGTCAAAACCCACCCAAAGCCTAAGGCGTCCCCAGGAAGTGAGAGAAAAACAAAGGCAGAAAATGCATTCAAAACCCACAGGCAGCCCAGCCCCTCACCATCCATTCCCAGTGCCACAGGAACTAAGGAGATTGTCGTTACCCATACATTCCTCCCCATCTTCTCTTAAATCTGTCATTCTTGAACACAGTGCCTTGAGCCAGTCAGATCAGAGAGAGCAATTTGTAAGAAACTTGCTCATCTACCTTTTTCCATTACCTGGAGAGCTGCCTTGTGCCAGGATAGGTGAGATCCATGCAAGATAAAGCTGACAGTGTACCAGGCCGGCGTTCGGCATTCACATCAATAAGAGACGCTGCAAGAGAACACGTCACTCCAGACCTCTAAGCTGACTAGATGATCACAAACTGTCACTGGGAAATCTCACAAGTAGCTGGGAACTGAAAGCCGGTTTATGTAATGCGGAATTCCAGGGGCTGTTCAGTCATGCCGATAAACTGGGGTTCACTGGCAGTTGCAAATGCCCTTCTGTTTTTCCTCCTCTCTCCCAGATCTTGCTACTACTATGAGTCAGGCCACTGCAGACACCGCGCGCACCGAAATTCTCCCCTGTGCGCGAGATCACGTTCAAGATCGCCCTACGGCCGGCGGCCCAGGTAATGATACACGTCCTTTTCCCTCCGCGCCTCTCATCTCCTCCCGTAGATGACAAGATGTTTTCTAAAGCCCTGCCCCCTCCCCAATTTCCGATTAATTTTGCTCATGCGATTGGAGGTGGTTGCCTTAATGATGAAGTTATGTTTCTCAGGTATGACAGCTACGAAGAGTATCAGCACGAGAGGCTGAAGAGGGAAGAATACCGCAGAGAATATGAGAAACGGGAGTCTGAAAGGGCCAAACAGAGAGAGAGGCAAAGGCAGAAGGCAATTGTAAGCAGCTTGGAGCTTACTTTCATTTTACAGGAGGGTTTCTTTTTTTTTCTCCTGTCTTTTCTTTTCGTGGGAGTGGGCATAGATTAGAAAATAAGGGAAAGACTCTTGTTAGAATATGCAATACTCAGCCTTTTGGCTTTAAAGCATCAGTGAGTCCTCAGTCCCTCTTAACACAGACTATTGGAAAGCAAAATGTTAGGTCAGTGTATTTCTCCTCCATACTACCTGTTTCTCATTCATCTTGAAGCTCATTACTCTTTTCGACCTTTGTTTCTAAAAATGGAAGAAGGAGAGATTTGTCCAGTCAGATACTGGTCCCATCAAGCCAGAGGATGAGTTCTTTGTATTGTTCTCTGCTGCTTTTTTTTCTCTGAGTGGAAAATGAAGAGATATCACTATTTGGTTTTAGTTTTTGTCTTTTTGGCAGACGTGAGGGTTGGATTGAGCTAGGTTTAAAGGCGGTGGTAGAGAAAGATTTGCTAAGAAAGTCATCATTTCTTCCTTGTGCCAGGTCAACAACTAACACATCCATATTTCTTATGAACTGCTTTTCAATAACCTTTTATGGATTTCAGCACCACGTACTGCAGGGTATTACATTCGCTTGACATATACACAGTACTGGCCCTTTGGGGTTAGGATCTAGGTTATGTGCATCTAGTTCGTTCTCCGTTGGTTGGACCTTAGAAGGCGAAAAGGAGGTCCTCCAATTGTCAGCATCCAGTACTTGTTCAAGGCAGATATTCCTAATTGATGAAGGAAATCTTTCCCATTGAGCTGCAATAGAACCTTGAGGGCTTTCCCAACATGGGTGCTTTAGGGAGCCATGGCATATCCATTGAAAATGGCACTGGTTTCATTCATTCATTGCAGCTGCTGTCTGTTAGCTGCTAAACGTCATTTCAGTGAAGATCAACCTTTGACACAGCTTGCATACAAGCTAACCAGGGCTTAGGGAAATGATTTTTAGCTGTAACTGTTAGATGGATATGGTACCTTTAAAACAACCCACAACCATCAACAAAATCTTGAAAAACCTACCTAGAAGAGCTGACTATTAATAGAGTCCAAATCGCACGTTGGCCAACAGTTATCAACTGGAGGAAAAAGGTTAACTGAGAGGTTTGTTAACTCAGGCACTCAAGGAGAAAGAAGGGAGAAGTAATTGAATACTTAGGCTAAAGATCTAGGGCTTTGCTGCCATTTAGCTTTGAATCTACCTAAGACCAAATTAGCCTTGTGAAAATTATGACACTTTCCCTCATTTTTCTCAACTTTCAAATGAGCTGTGATATTAAGATCTGCCAGAGTATCATTAGTTAACACTTAAGAAGACTAATGAAAATTAAAAATTCAATTTTCTAATTTAGATGTTTTTAATTAATAGCCTGTTCAATAATTATAATAATTCACATTTACAGAGTGCCATCTAGTTTACAAAACCTTGTAGTATGGTACAGTACAGTTAATATATACCAAAGAGAGTCATGTTGAGTAAGCATGAAGGTAAATGGTTATTTCAATGTTTTCATGTTCATATTTGATAAAACTCTTCATGTTTCTTCCCAAAAGAATGACACTAAAGAGAGAAATTGTTTTATCATATATTTGCTCATTTGTGCAAAATATAACACAGCTGTAACCAAAGCATAGCTGTAGATAAATGACATGTGCTTATTCTATTCTTCCAAAGATAATTTAGTGCCAGATACTTACTAGGGTGAAGAAAGGGAGGGAGGGGTCTTTTTTGCTAGTTTGGTTCTTTACAAATAGATCAAAGAGTGTGATGGTCTATATTCCATAGATGCCTGAGCCAAAAGCACTCTTGAGGCCACTAGCCTCAGTCTGGAAGCAGATACCACCCTACCACCCTGCCTTTCCCTGTGTCACAAATATTGACCAGTTGCTTGGTTAATTCTTTGACTAAGACAGTCTGTATCAGCTCCCTTTGAAAGACAGCAATTATAGTGCAAATGTCAACTTGGCTTATATTAAGTCATCATAATTAACTAGACGTTTGTGGGAATTTTGGCTTTGAGATTTTTATTTTTGTTTTTAAAAAGCAGATTAAAAAAGAAAACTAGGACATAGAGATTGTTTACTAACACAGTGACCCATAGGTAGTAAGAGCTTAGTATAAAGATTTGGGACTTACTGTTAAACCAATTCCCACTTGGACTATTAGATGCTATTTTTGCTTAAAATAAGTGAAAACACATGAGTATATGAGAGACATTTGTTAAGTGCCTGGGCTCTAAAATTAGGTAAGACCTAGTCCCCACATCCAGGGAGTTCAAGTCTACTGGCTGGTAAAGATACACGAAGAGGCAATAGGGTGTGTTAATCGCTGTTGCAGAGGATGTGCCTAAGGTACTGCAGTGGCAACTGGGTCGGCAACCAGCCCTGGGAACGAGGGAGGGCATCCCTGGAGAGGGTGAGATTGATTTGAAACCTAAAGGGAGGAAAGGGCAAAGGTTTTTTTCACCTGTGTTGTCCAGTGTGGGAGCCATTAGCCATGAGGCTAATTCAGCTAGTCCCAAATTTAGATGCACTATGAGTGTGATTGAATTTTGAAGACAGTACAAAAAAAAAAAGAGTGTAAAATACTTCATTAATATTTTTTACATCAGTGACAAGTTGAAACAATAATATTTTGGCTATGCTGAGCCAAGTAAAATATATTATTAAAATTAAATTTGTTTTCTTACTTTTTAAAATGTGCCTCAGAAAATTTAAAAGTTACATATGGTGCATTATATTTTTATTGGAAATTACTATTCTAGGCAGAGACTTTAGCTTATACTAAGTCTCTGGAAAAGAACAAGCTATATTGGGAAACTGCTAGTCATTTAATTAGAACACCAGGGTACAGGAGAGACAAGAAATAAGTCTGGAGGGCTCCATGGTAGCCAGATCCTTGAAGGGTCCTTTAAGTCATAATAAAGATTTTGAAGAATATCTTGAAGGCGTAGTGGAACTATTTAATGAGATTACCTGCAGGAAGTTTTTCTGATTGATTTCCTTCCTCAAAATGATCTGCTTTCTTGTGCCATAATGCATGTGCAAAATGTATTTTTATGGACTTGGAGATACAAGCAATGATTTTTGACTCATTTGACTAGATTAGCTTGTAAAGTCATTCATGAGACAGCTAAAGGAACCGGGACAGTTTGCCGGAGTTGGTCGGGTAGGTGATTTCCATTCAGATTTCTGAGACACCCTTAAAGTAATGAATAAATAGCAAATTATATCTGGAATATCTTGGGTGCAGTGCTGGATTATTCATTAATTCAGATCAATTTTATAATCAGGGGAGCAGCAAAACAGAGGCTCCAAAAGGAAATGAAAAAAATAATGTTACAATCATGTAATAGATATTTTACAAAATTAACCTTTGCTACCTTGTCTTGTGGTCTATAATATTGACTTATTTTTGAGTTCCATAAGAAGGAGATGGTGGTTTAGGTCATCTATAAACTTTTTAATATGTATGTGTCCAAAAGTCTTTATTCAGACTGACTTCAGTGTACCAAATCAGACAACTAAGAAAAGACTAATAATTAGTAATTACACAGAATCATATGTTGTGGTTGAATATTGCCATTGTTTAAGTTGCTGTTTTCCTCCAATTTCCATCTAAATGCTCTCAGAACCCAATTTATCCTCTGCTTTTCTCAGTCTCATAGGCTTGAAATAATTCAGGATATTGGAACTCTGGAAGCCAGAGTATAGTACTTAATGTCTAATTATATCAGCTCTTAAGTAAACTAACCTGGATGTATTCACGTCCATCCAACCTAAGACACTAAGGAGGAGTATTCCTGGACCGTACTTGGATGGAAGTAACTTTGGTAAACTGAAAGCTATAGTTTTGTTTCTCCCCTGAAAGTGTCTCCTAGTCGCGGTCACTTACTGAATGCCTACTGAATCAGATGAGTGTTATCAATGTTAAGAACAAGAGAAAAAACAACAAAAAAGGAAACTTGTTTTGGCATTGTGTCAGAGTTTTGGCCTTTGTTTCTATCCATTCACACCTTTTCATGGTCATTCACCCCTCTCACTTTATCTTTTAGATAGAGAACCTAGCTATGCCATTCACTGTAGAAGTGGCGTGGATTTTATCGACTCATCTCATCTATAGTGTTTGTAATATCCTTGGAATTTTTGAGAAAGTTAGGTTGTAACTAATCTGGAGGTGAACATAAATCTTTCACTGTCAAAGTTGACATGCAGTTTCCTTAGCATAGGAAGAGGGATTTTTAAATTATCCCGACTTGGAAATGTAGAATAAAAGTTCTGAGAACTAAAATCCAAATTATGTCAGGCTGTTCCTTATTGTTACCTAACACTGCAGAGCATTTTAGTGAGATAACCCATAGAAAAGCATCAAGCACAGTACTTGGCATCTATTAGAATTTAGTAAATGTTAATCTCACTACTAATTTCCTTTTCTTCTTAATCAAACCCCTATTACCAGGAGTTACTTATTTTTTGATGAGAAACAACCATTGTATATTTTCCCCAGCTAACTGGGAGGCTCTACACACTTTCTGATAAAGATTTTGATAATGCAAAGTCAGTTTAATTCAGTCGGATTTTTTTTCTCTGTTCATCCCCTGTGTTTTGATATAATGAGGATTTACCATACCTGTTAATGCAACATAAATCTTCACTTTTATTATCCACCCCATCAGCAAACTAGCTTTTGTGAAAATTGAAGCTAAAATATACTTGATAAATGTTCCTTCCTCCTCGATAGTGAAAACTGGTCTGAAAATCATTTTTCAAGGAGCTTTGTCCAAAGGTTTAGAGTTCCTCCAAGCCTTTAAGAAGTTGGAAATGTTATTAAGCATTTTGATTTCTTTTCCTTTCATCTCCTGTTTAGAAATTAATGTCTTGAAAAATTGGCTGCAAATGTTAAGGTTTTTTAAAGATATGGAATCTATTCATCTGTCTAATAAAACTGCAACATGTTAAAAATAATCAGTTCTTCACTAGACATTTTGGTCAATCTTGGAAAGATTTTTGTCTTTGCTTTTTAGACCTTCAGATGCCTTTTAATTTCATTTTTATCACTAGGAAAACCAAACACTCTAATCATTTTCTCAAATGAGAATTTCAACGTGTATTCAATCTCTGATCTTTGTAAGATAGCAAGATGTGGTCGCATTCTTATGTTGCATAAAAGAAGATTGACAGTCAAATAGGTAATTTAAGTGATTGCGGAACAGCCCTTTGGATTTCTGTCTTTCCTATCTAGGTTGTGTCTTCTTTTTACTGCAGAATGTATCAGTATCCGATATAAAAGGTCCTCTGGTTTATCCTTTTTTGGGATTATCGTTGCATAGAGTTTCGTATAAAGAAGCAATTCAGAGACCATCCCAATATGTCTGCATATGGATGTACATATGGTCGATTTTCACTTTTACTGTGAATTTCCTTGAAGATGAACATAGGCTGTGTATATTCCCTTAATGGTAGATGAGCAATTTATTTGTGATGGTTCAATTTCTTTCTCTTCTGCATTTCTCCCTCCTTTTCCTCTGTACAGTAGTAACCTTCCTAAAAACATTCATTAAAAAAAATAAATAAATAACACTCATGCAAGCAGGCGCCAGGAAGTTTAGATAACAGTCCCATCAAATTCTGCTGTTTGGCTGGAGCTGGCTGCATAAATAGAACGGAATGTGATGTGATGATTCCCTTGCTCAAGTGTACAGCACTGCCCCGGGATGAGCCTCACTCTCCATTTATATTTATTGACCTCCAGGATGTGCTGGGTGCTCTGGAACAACACAATTACAGCCTTCAGTTGAGACATACAATCTACATGGAAGCGAATCAGGCAGCCCGCTCTGCTTGCTGTACTTCGTCTGGTCAGTTATGTAGGCTCAATGGTTGCTGTCAGAGAATTGTGTTTTACCAGCTGTTTCAGTGGAGTGAGACAAGTGAGAGCACTTACACTTAAACCATAAAAGCAAATCATGGAAACCTTTGTTAGTACACTCAGCTGAGCTACCTGGGTAAGGTTTTTCCTATGATAAAGCACCAAACCTGGTTTTCATTCTCCACTGTCTTAGAGAGTCTCAGAGTAAGGACCACACTTAGTCACCTTTGATGTAATGAAGGGTATGGAACTAGGTGTTAAAAGTGATTAATTGATTGATTTTTCAACAAATATTCATTAAGAAGACTCTTATGTTTGGCTCCCCTTAAAATATAGTAGTCGATAGGACTGGTATGGTCTGTGCTTTCATGAAGCTTTCATTGTTGGGGGAGATAGACATTAAACACCGAATAAACTATTAATTATTTAATTACAATTGGGCACAGAACTACAAAGGAGAAGTAGAGTGTTCTTTCTGAGCAACTTGTAATAGAAAGCCGAACCTCACCTCAAGTCTCAGAAAGGAAAATGATTGTTGAGTTCACTGTAATTCTAGACGGTATGTGTATGTTGGTGGAGGGGAGGGAGAGGCAGTGTGGAAAGGGTATTCCAAGTAGCAGAGACGCAGCTTGTGCAAAGCCCTTAGAAAAGGAAGGAGAACAGTACATACTAGGGACTGAGAGAAGGTCAATATGGCTGGAAATAGAGGAAAGGAAAGAATGGGATGTGGGAGCTGAAGCCCAAGATGAAGATAGATCCAGACCCTGAAGGGCCCGGTAGGTTCTGTTAATGATTTAGGTCTTTCCCTAAATGCTATGAGAAACTATTGAAATGTTTTAGGTCTTAATTGGCACGATTGGATTCCTGTACTCTTCGTAAAGACTATTCTGACCGAAGTGAAAGAATAGTTTGGAGGAGGGTAAACACAGACACAGGATCCAAGTAAAGAGGCTGTTTTACTGGTCCAGAAAGAGATGCTGGCAGCTTGATTTAGGGGACATGCAATAAAAGAGGCAGATTTAGGAAGTAAAAATCAACAGGACTTAAGGAGTGTTTGGAAATGTGGAGGGGACTAAGCGGGAAGAATCAAGGAAGGCACTTGGGTTTTTGTCCTGAATAACTGGCTAGATGGTGTTAACTTCACTGATACAAGAAAGACCCACTGGGAAGAGACTGAACTACAGAATTTGGTTTGGGTAATGTTGGTCTAGTTTGAGGCGCCTATGGGACATCCAATCTGAGGTGTCAAATAGATAGTTGTTTATTTGAACCTGAAGCTCAGAGGAACTTTCCTGATGAAAACGGAAATATGAGTGTCGCATATGGTAAAAGAAGAAACATGGATGATCAAATCACCTAGGAGGATATGTATTGTAGGGTCTGTGAATTGTTCAGTTATGTTTCTCAAACATTTATTGAGAGTCCACTCTTTTTTTTTTTTTTTTTTTTTTTCGGTACGCGGGCCTCTCACTGTTGTGGCCTCTCCCGTTGCAGAGCACAGGCTCCGGACGCGCAGGCTCAGCGGCCATGGCTCACGGGCCCAGCCGCTCCGTGGCATGTAGGATCCTCCCAGACCGGGGCACGAACCCGCGTCCCCTGCATTGGCAGGCGGACTCTCAACCACTGCGCCACCAGGGAAGCCCGAGAGTCCACTCTTTACCAAGTTCTTTGCTAAATGCTGGGCACATGAAATGGACATATGTTCAGTAAATAACATAGGACATCTCTTTGCTTTAAGCCTAAATGACTTCTTACATCATCCAAGATGTAAAAAGATATTCTCAGCACATCCAGAGAAAACTCTTAGGCAGGCTAAATCTGTACCTTTGCCCTGTGTTTCCTAGTCTCTGCCTCCGTCTAAGTTAAATCTCTCCAACCTTAAATTCATTTCATTCTTGTTTGCCATTGATAGACATACAAGCTAACTGGTAAGCACTTCGTTATACTAACTTCTTACACCTTTTCTCAGCTTGAGAAACATCATCATCTTTGGCCTTGTCTTCTTGGAATAAGAGATATACAATTACTTCTTACACTAAGAATGCATTCTTGTTCTGTAAAAAGTGATCCATCTTCAGGCTATAAAATATTCTCCCCATATTTTGTAGGTTATAAATTGCTGTTGACTTTCAGATTATGATGATATTGACTCCACTTGTGAAAATTAGGCCACACCCTTCTTGTCTGTTCCTAAAATAAGATTCATTGGCAAAGTGAAATTTATAGCCTCTTTTATAGCTCTTATTCTTTGGAGACCCATGGCTTAAAATGGCCAGTATTTTAAGACTGTATTTTTAAAATTATTGTCTTTGGACCACCTGTATCAGAATCATTGGGGTGTGCTTGTTAAAAATAAAGATCATTGAACCTTACTTTCCAAATTTTTTTTAATACGGCTGGAATAAATCCAATAATTTGCATTTTTAATAAGCACCCCAGGTAATTTGTATTTATACTAGAGTTTAAGAATCAATATTTTGAGGGGTGTCAAAATTTGTATGTCAAACTATCAGGCTGTACATCTTAAAATTATATAGTAATGGATGTCAATGATTTGTCAATAGAACTAAAAAATGTGTATATTTTATTATTATAATTCTGAGTTAGTTAAGGAGAAATTAAAGAGTTTTGCAAGCCAGGTCAGTTTCCTACCAATTTTGAAGATTAATAATCGAGTCACAAGTGTTAAAATATTTAATAGATACTATTCAGCGATTCAGTGATAAAAAAGATTGCATTACACACATTTCTTCTGTAATACATTAAATTTCATGTGACAAAGGAACAGAGATGGATAGAAGAAGTAGAAGAGAGTGAGAGGTGGAAGAGAGTGATACTGAAGAAATGGAAAGTAAAACTTGGTTCAAGTGTAGTCTTTTGTTCAGGTTTAGTGTGTGTTTTGCTTTAATTGGCATGCTCTGGGGGGGGTTCTTATTATGCATGATTGTACATTTATAAATGTTTCTAGCATTCAACTCCTTTCCTATCTTCAGATCTAGCAAGTGTCTTCTCACTTTTCCCCCTAGGAAGAGCGCCGTGTGATTTATGTTGGTAAAATCAGACCTGACATAACACGGACAGAACTGAGGGACCGTTTTGAAGTTTTTGGTGAAATTGAGGAGTGCACAGTAAATCTGCGGGATGATGGGTGAGAATCTTCAAGATTATTTCTTGTTCAGAAGCTGACATATGTAAAAAATTATGGCCATAAGATTACTAGAATGGGAATGCTTTGACAGATGACATGTTGAGTTCAGAATCTTATTTATTTTCTTTCATCCCTATTTATTAATCTTTCTAGTTGAGATTTCCTGTCCCAGAAATAAGTATTTAGCTGTTTGACAGGACAATCACACTGATAAATGGATGCAGTGGTTCAGACGTTGGCACCAGCGATGTCTCCAAAGTAGAAAGGGTTACAGTCATATAATGCTAATCCTTCCTCACTAGCTTTGAACTTCTCTTCTTTGTCCATTGCAGAGACAGCTATGGTTTCATTACCTACCGTTATACCTGTGATGCTTTTGCTGCTCTTGAAAATGGATATACTTTGCGCAGGTCAAATGAAACTGACTTCGAGCTGTACTTTTGTGGACGCAAGCAGTTTTTCAAGTCTAACTATGCAGACCTAGGTATGGATTTTACTGTACATAGAATGAGGAATCCATAATGTAGAGCTCAAAATGGAAGCATATGTAAACTGTAGGCACATTGGGTTGGACCATCGCTTTATTTTACTAGAGGGAATATTTGAATACAGATTTTATCTTATTTTTTATTTTTTAACACACGAGACAGTTTCAGAAGCAAGGGGCTTAAGTTTTGGCAACAAACAGAAGAAGCAAATTGTTTCTACTGTCTGCCCATATGCTGAAATTCTGCACTATTTGTATGTGTGTGTGTGTGTGTGTGTGTGTGTGTGTGTGGTATGTTTTGAGTGTGCAAGTGTTGTATTCGTTTGTAATCTGTTACTGCTTTCCGCGCCTACCCTGAATCCTTTTGTACAAGCTATAGCATTGGCATCATTGCTTTGCAGAACAGAATATGCAAAAGTCTTATTCTTTTTTCCTTATTATCTCACAAACTCTTAGAAATATCAACATTTTCTACAAATTACACCCAGAGAGAGGAGAAAGTAAAATTTCATGTGCTAAATCACACTGTACTTTCTTTAAAACAAAAGAAGAAAAAAAAAACCTGTTTTTTTTTAGTGCTTCCATATGCTAGGCACTGTGCCAAGGCTTTGTAAGCGTTTTCTCATTTAATTACCAGAACAATCCTAGGAAGTGGATATTATCATCCCCATTTTACAGGTAAGGAAGCTGAAAAATAGATAAGTATTCCTTTTTGCCTGTTATAAAAGTTGTACAGACTCAAGGGGTGACATTTGGAAAATATAAAAAGGTATTAAGAGAAATAGTAAAATCACCTAGAGATAACCACTGTTACCTAGTATGGGATTTGCTGTTCAGTATTTTGTGTCAGAACGTCAAATTTCTTGTAGTTGAGGTCATATTATACGTATATATACACTTTTAAGTTCTACGTTTCTCGATTAATATTATATAAGTTCATTTTCCACTGTGATTCAAAGGATGAAAAATAATTTACCAGTAAACTTTAATGGTTGTATAGTATTCTGTCTGGCAAATAGTGCCATTATACTTAATCGTTCCACTATAGCTAAACACATTTTCAGTTTTTGATATTATAAATAATGCCACGATGGACATCTTGATTTCCTTTCCAATTTTAATTTTGTTCCTTTCCAAGTTATTCCCTAACTAATGTGTGTGTTGTAAGCCTTTAAATTCCTTCATGAAATAATGAAGGAAGGAAAATGGCAAATGTCTTGTGCATATGACATAATTATTTAAATCAATTTATAATAATCATCATGAAATTAACATATAAATCTGCTCCTAAGCATTATTATATGTCTATCTGCACTTGCTTTGGCTTGGTATAAAGAAAAAAATGAATACCAAATACAGGGCTTTTTTCTTCCTTCAGCTGAACTGATGTCTTCCTAGAGTAATTGATACAGGTGGGGTGCATTGTTCAGGAGGAATATGCTATAATTCACTTCACA
The DNA here is from genome assembly GCF_008692025.1 of Phocoena sinus. Classification (NCBI taxonomy): domain Eukaryota; kingdom Metazoa; phylum Chordata; class Mammalia; order Artiodactyla; family Phocoenidae; genus Phocoena; species Phocoena sinus. The sequence continues at coordinate 51,309,290 of NC_045767.1, read as the reverse complement.
AGCTAAATAGATAGTATGAAGCAGGGGAGAGACAGTTGACTGTTAGAGAGATAGACGCCTAGGGATGAAAATATAAAAGGTGGCAAGTCATTTGTTCAAATGTTGGCTGATAAAAACAGTCCAGACAGATGGAAGTCTTGAGTTGATTTGACTTATTTTCTTCAGTGATGAAGGCCAGGGTGTTTTCTAGTCTCTCAAAACATCTAGAGTTTAGAATAAGCTACCTAGAGGGGCCTTTAGATCGTGATTCATCACTGGTAAAGGGAGCATGGGATAGTATTTCCAAATTGCACTGGAGCCTCCCTGAAATATTTCTAAGAAGAATGCTTCTCCTCTAGTTATCTCTCTGCCTTGCCAGCAGCAATAGAAACTTTGCCATTGCTAAGCTAACTCTGATTTCCTGAAAGGTGTGTTTGATGTGTATTGTAATAGCATGGATTTTTCCGTTTCCCTCCAGCCTTACAAATGCAGGAAGTGGAGTCGATCTGAGTGTAGGCCTGGTGTAGTTGAAAGCGCCTTGGCTTTGGAATTTCGCAGGCCTGGTTTTGAAACCTGAGTTAGCTTTTTGACCTTGAGCAATTAAACTCCCTCTGCTTCTGGTTCTTCATTTGTAAAATACATTATAATGTTGTTGTGAAGATTAAATATGTGTCTGTGAAGCCCTTAGCATAGTGTCAGTGTCTGGCACAAAATAGATTCTCAATGCATAGTAGCTATAATTATAATAAAAATGATTGTTATGAGAAGTTATAAATTTGAAGTTATTTTAAAATGAAAGAATCAACCAGGGGCCAGCTTTGGAACCAAACAACATCATGTATGTCTTGTCTTTATTCCCTGAATAGTTGAAGTTAAGTGCCTCGGGCCATGAATGCTGAATAAGGTGCATATAAGCATATCCTGGACTCTTAGAGGGGTTGGGAGCTTACGTGTGTGTCAAGAGTAAAGTGAAAATGATGTGATACTGATTAATTTTACCAAAAGTAAAGCAACCTATCATTTTAGATAGATTACCAATTTTTAAAATTTTTATTTGCTCTCCTAAATTAAGTTAGCTCATATATCCCATTTCTCTGCTATTTTTAAATTAAAGTATAGTTAATTTACAATGTTGTATTAGTTTCAAGCGTACAGCAAAGTGATTCAGTTATACATGTATATATATATTCTTTTTCAGATTCTTTTCCACTATAGATTATTATAAGATATTGAGTAGAGTTCCCTGTGCTATCCATTAGGTCCTTGTTGTTTATCTATTTTATATATAGTCGTGTGTGCCTGTTCATCCCAGTCACCTAATTTATCTCCCCCCATCCCCCTCACCCCCCGTCCCCTTTGGTAACCATAAGTTTGTTTTCTATGTCTGTGAGTCTATTTCTGTTTTGTAAGTAAGTTCATTTGTATAATTTTTTTTAGATTCAACATTTAAGTGATATATGATGTTTGTCTTTCTCTGTCTGACTTCTTCACTTGGTATGATAAATTCTAGGTCCACCCATGTTGCTGCAAATAGCATTATTTCATTCTTTTTTAGGGCTGAGTAATATTCCATTGTATATATGTACCACATCTTCTTTATCCATTCCTCTGTCAGTGGACATTTAGATTGCTTCCATGTCTTGGTTATTGTAACACTGGGGTACATGTATCCTTTCAGATTATGGTTTTCTCCAGATATATGCCCAGGAGTGGGATTGATGGATCATATGGTAATTCTATTTTTAGTTTTTTAAGGAACCTCCATACTGTTCTCCATAGTGGTTGTACCAATTTACATTCCCACCAACAGTGTAGGGGGGTTCCTTTTTCCTCCACACCCTCTTCAGCATCTATGATTTGTAGACTTTTAAATGATGGCCATTCTGACTGGTGTGAAGTGACACCTCATCATAGTTTTGATTTGCATTTCCCCAATAATTAGCGATATTGAGCCACTTTTCAGGTCCCTGTTGGCCATCTGTATGTCTTCTTTGGAGAAATGTCTATTTAGGCCTCCATTTCTCTGCTGTTGAGGCCACTTAATGGTTACTTACAATACTATTAGTGCAAAACACAATGATTCTAGTTACTGCTTATGAGCCAGATTTATAAATGAGACTCAGAATTTCAAGGGATGATCAGCTTATCATGATGAAGCCAATATTTAAGTCTGGTTTCTATGAATCTGTAATCTGTGTGTCTTTCTGTTTACTGTTCTATAAATAAATAGATCTTTCCATTTGAAAGAGCTTGATGAAAAATCTCAAAGAGGAAAGACAGAAATTAAATTAGGACTATAGGGTCAAAACAGAAGGATGGATCATGATTAAGAATGTGATCATTTTGATCAGGAATTAGTTATGGCTTAGAATTTGTAAATAATAAAAAGTAAACAAATAACATTGGTCACAAACTCTTTATTAACTCAAAGAAATGTAGTATATTATCAACATCTTGAATACATATGTAACTTTACATATACCCTTGCCGTTCATTGGTAAATCAATCCCAGATCTAAACACAAATATTTTCAATCACATTTTTAATAATATGTGGGTGTTCAAGACTAATACATTCATTAGACAAATACTGAGTGCCTACTTTGTGCCAACAGTTTTCTAGGTGCTCGGAATACAGTTTTGATGTGATTTGTTTCTATTGATACAGTATTATTAATTATAAAAATTTATTTTTTTAATTTGTTAGCGTGGCTTTCAGGTTATTCCTATAAAAATTTCATTATCTCTTACTTGTGTTGCAGTATCCTTCCTTTAGTGGAGGGAAAGGGGTGGAGTGGATGTTATTGCCACAGGAGTTGCATATAAACACATTGTCTCTTCAAGAAGTGAGAAAGATTTTGTGGGTGCCGACTGACATAGTATGCCTATGAAAGTTGGTATATACGTAAGCACCAGCCACTGTATTTCACAGTGTAGAAACTCTTGAAATCCACTGTATCAAAGTGCTTTTAGTATTTACTGATGAAAACCCAGAAAATTCTGGGTTTCATGTAGAATAATCCCAAATTAAGACATTTTAAATATTCTCAAAATCTCCTCCAAGGAAAGATACACGTATATATTCTCGACGGTTCTGTGCTGACTTTATGTCACACAGACTGCCATCACTGGACAGCTCTTCCGTCTTCATCTACAGTGCAAGTGGAATTCTGATTTCAGGCTAATCTCTGACAATGAGCAGAACTTTTTTGTGTGTCTACAGAAAAGATTTTGATTTGAACAACAGCTGCTCATGAGGCTTTGGTTATACAAGCAAATTATTCATTAGGCTATGAAGAGAAGAGTGTAAGCCAGTGTAATTTAAGATTGACCATATAAAATTTTAGTGAGGAAAGATGGGCCATTTTTGTCCTGTTTTTATATCTGAGGCTGACTATAATTGTTCATCTTACCTGGAAAAAGAAATGCAGTAAAGACAAGGGATGGTGAGAATGAGAAAAAAAAAAAAAAAGTGAAGGAATTTCCTTGTCTTTAAAGTAGATTGAAGCTGGTGGGGAAGGGGAATCAGCCTGGTTCTGGAGAGCTTGAGGGATTTGCAACCATTTCAGAAGAACACCTTGTGAGGTCAGTGATTAGCCCCCATATTATCTAATATTACCTTTTTCTGTCACCGAGCATTTCTATTTTGTAATTTAATCTGGGTAAAACACAAATATTTATATTTTAGTAAGATTGTTAACGTTTCCCAGAAAGGTTTAGTCTTCTCTTCTAGTAAGTGCTTTCCAAAGAATGAATGTGTTTGCCAGAGGCTTTCTATTGTATTTCCAAGACACCTTTTCTCAATCTGAGAGACCAGCAGAAATAGTTGACTTTTCCATAGATGTCAAAGGAGAAAAATCAGAAATATTTGACAGAATTTTACCTTACGTCCAACGTGGCTGACATACATCCATTTCGTTCAGGGCTACTTAAAGTGGCATGTGGAGCTTTGCACAAAAGCTTACTTGGACTAGTTTAAGGATCTAAGAAAGACCATGGCTTTATTTATACGGGTGTATTTTTCCTCTCCTATTAGTGAGTAAAGAGGCTGCATTTGCCCTCTCTGGACATGAAGCATTTTCCTAAACCTTCTAATTTGGGGAGAGTTTGTGCCACTGTTGCTGGGGTCCCTCAAGGTACTGGAGATCGTATGCCCCTCCCTCCTGAAAGGGGAGCAGCAGGGTGATGAGTGGGTGAAGTTCTGACAATTATCTCTCTCCCACTCAAGTGGCTTTCATGCTCAATGAAATCAATCCCACCGAATAGGAAAGTTAGTTCCAGCTTCTACTTTTACCTCTCCAACTAAGTGGTTGAGGAACCTTGGGTAAGTCATTTAACATGCCAGGAAGGGAGAGGGGGCTTATTTTTAAAGCATATTGATTGACTAAGTTACTATTGAAAAGAAATATTAAAGTCTGTTCTGATTACCTCCAGGAGTGTTTAAATCTAAAATGAGTCAATAGATGACTGTTTTGAATGCTCATCACTCCTTACCCTCTGCAAATATATACATGTGCTGTAAATAAATAAATATATAAATATACAATTAATTAACTAAAATATTGGTGTGTATATATACCAGTACCATATACTGTAAAAATACCTTCTGCAAATATATATACACACATTAATATTCATACATATAAATACCTTCTGAAAAAATATATATGTAAATATATGCATATATATATGTGTACACCAACATCAATATCATATACTAATAAAAGCTGGGCGTATTTTTTAAAGTACATCGATTGGTTAAGTTGCTCTTGAATCAGGTAATCTTAGATTAGATGATTGAGTTAATGACCATCAACAGAGGGTACATCTAAATCTGGCTTGGGTTTCTTTCAGATTCAAACTCAGATGACTTTGACCCTGCTTCCACCAAGAGCAAGTATGACTCTCTGGATTTCGATAGTTTACTGAAAGAAGCCCAGAGAAGCTTGCGCAGGTAACATGTTCCCTGGCTGAGGATGACAGAGGGACGGTGAATACCTCACGGGACAGCGCGTCCTTCCCTAACAGACTGTTGCAAGTCATACTTAGGAATTTCTCCTACTTTACACTCTCTATACAAAAACAAAACAAAACAACAACAATACAACAAGAACAACAACAATGGTTTACATGAACACAGCTGCTGAAGAGGCAAGAGACAGAATGGAAACCCAGTAAGCACATGTTTATTTATGGGTGTCAGCTTTGCTTTCCCTGAGTCTCTTGGTGATGGAGTGTGTGTGTGTGTGTGTGTGTGTGTGTGTGCGCGCGCGCGTGTGTTTGCCTGGTTTGGGGGAAGTGTGTATGTATAGGTGGGGACTGGGGGCACCTGACCAGAGCGTGCAAGGGCAAACCACTTCAAATGGCAGCAGTTCCATGAAGACACACTTAAAACCTAGAACTTCAAAATGTTCATATTCTATTCAAAAGGAAAAAAAAAATATGTACATCCAAAAGGAAAGAAAACCAACCAACCACAAGCCACCCTAAAATGACAGCCACTGATGTCTGGGCATCAGCCTCCGTACTCTGTTTTTTTTAAGAAAGTGCAAAATCAACATGAAGCAAGCTTTCTCTCATAACGTAATGATTATATGACAATCCCGAAGAAACTGCAGGTTCCGTAGAACTCATATCCTTTCTCTCTCTCTCCCTTTTCTTTCTTTCTTTTTTTCCTTTTTCCTTTTGCCATGGAATCTGGGTGGGAGAGGATACTTCGGGCACTGAGCTCAACTTTCCTAACATTTTGAAGTTTCTGTAGTTCGTCCTTTCTCATGACACCCATGTAAATGTCCAAAATGTTGATCTTCCACAGCGAATTTCAAAAGCCTTGTCAATGGTCAAGCTTGCAGCTTGTTCAGTGGTTCTTTCTGAGGAGCGAGCACGGTGTTACATTACTAATGGGAGTTGGGTAGAACTCTCTGGGATGTGTTCAGATAGTATAATTGCTACATTCTCTGATGTAGTTAAGTATTTACAGATGTTAAATGGAGTATTTTTATTTTGTGTACATATGATACAATGATGTTCTTTTTTTGTTACAGCTATGCACTGTAAATGCAGCCTTCTTTTCAAAACTGCTAAATTTTTCTTAATCGAGAATATTCAAATGTAATTATGAGGTGAAACAATTATTGTACACTAACATATTTAGAAGCTGAACTTACCGCTTATATATATTTGATTGTAACACAAAACAAACAAAAAAGGACAGTGTGTGTGTCCGTTGAGTGCAACACAACAAATCGATGCTTTACGCACAGCCATCCCTTCTTAGGTGAGCTTCGATCCAAGCATCTTGTCAAGAAATCTCCTAGCCCCCTAAAGGTATTAACCACTTCTGCGATATTTTTCCACATTTTCTTGTTGCTTGTTTTTCTTTGAAGTTTTATACACTGGATTTGTTAGGGGAATGAAATTTTCTCATCTAAAATTTTTCTAGAAGATATCATGATTTTATGTAAAGTCTCTCAATGGGTAACCATTAAGAAATGTTTTTATTTTCTCTATCAACAGTAGTTTTGAAACTAGAGGTCAAAAATCTTTTTAAAATGCTGTTTTGTTTTAATTTTTGTGATTTTAATTTGATACAAAATGCTGAGGTAATAATTACAGTATGATTTTTACAATAATTAATGTGTGTCTGAAGACTATCTTTGAAGCCAGTATCTCTCTCCCTTGGCAGAGTATGATGATGGTATTTATCTGTATTTTTTACAGTTATACATCCTGTATAAATACTGATATTTCATTCCTTTGTTTACTAAAGAGACATATTTATCAGTTGCAGATAGCCTATTTATTATAAATTATGAGATGATGAAAATAATAAAGCCAGTGGAAATTTTCTACCTAGGATGCATGGCAATTGTCAGGTTGGAGTTTAAGTGTTTCATTTGGGAAATTCCGCTTTTGCAGAAGCAGTGTTTCTACTTGCACTAGCATGGCCTCTGACGTGACCATGAAGTTGTTCTTGATGACATTGCTTCTGCTAAATTCAATAAAAACTTCAGAAAAACCTCCATTTTTGAGCATCAGGATTTCCTCTGAGTGTGGAGCCCTGGAATGGAAGTCAGTAAAGTTTGGCGTGTATATTCAAGTTTTTAAATTGAGATTCGATTACAGTTTGGCTGACATGACTTTTCTGGAAGACATGATATACCTACTACGTAATCGTTCTTTTCCTTTCTCTCGCCCAACACGATCTTATAAAATGGATTTCACCCCCAGGCCAATGCAGCTAATTTTGAAAGCTGCATTCATTTATCACCAGCATATTGTGTTCTGAGTGAATCCACTGTCTGTCCTGTCGGATGCTTGCTTGAGTTTTTGGCTTCTTATTTCTAAGTAGATAGAAAGCAATAAAAATACTATGAAATAAAAGAACTTGTTCACAGGTCCTGCGTTACGACCGTAACACATCTTTAATCCGCCTAATTCTTGTTGTTCCGTAGGTTAAATGCAGGTATTTTAACTCTGTGTGGACGCCAAACTAAAGTTTACAGTCTTTCTTTCTGAATTTTGAGTATCTTCTGTTGTAGAATAAGAATAAAAAAAGACTATTAAGAGCAATAAATTATTTTTAAGAAATCAATATTTAGTAAACCATATTATGTGTTCAAGGACCAGATGCTTTCTCTATTTTGCCTTTAAATTTTTTGTGATCCGATTTTCAATACATTCTCCTTTTTGCCCTGGATTGTTGACATGAGTAAAAATCTTGGTTTCTTTTCTTACTTATGAAAAGACAACACTACAGATTTCATGTTGAGGATTCATTTATCCCCCCTTCTGGCCTGACAAATATTGTTACCATGAAGATAGTTTTCTTCCATGGACTTCAAATTGCATCTAAAATTAGTGCAAAGAGAGACTCACTAGACCATCCAAATAGAGCTTTTGTATCTTATGCAGACACTGTGGGTAGCCCATCAAAATGTAAACTGTGTTCCTTTTATTTTTATTTAAAAAAATTTTTTTGGAGAGAATATTTCAAATGAACACATGCACCCCATCATCACTGGAGGCAAATTTCAGCATAGATCTGTAGGATTTTTAGATGACCCCGGGCCATTGCCTTCATGCTGTGGTAAGTACCACATCTACAATTTTGGTAACTGAACTGGTGCTTTAGAAATGTGGGTTGTTTTTTGTTTTTCAAGAGATGTAGCAGAATAATTCTTCCAGTGCAACAAAATCAATTTTTGCTAAACGACTCTGAGAGCAACGGTTGGGCTGTCAACATTCAAAGCAGCAGAGAGGGAACTTTGCACTATTGGGGTATGATGGTTGGGTCAGTTGAAAAAAAGGAAACGTTTTCATGCCTTTAGATGTGAACTTACAGTAGGTAATGATTATGTGTCCTTTTTTGATGGCTGTAACGAGAACTTCAATCACTGTAGTCTAAGACCTGATCTATAGATGACCTAGAATAGCCATGTAATATAATGTGATGATTCTAAATTTGTACCTATGTGACAGACATTTTCAATAATATGAACTGCTGATTTGATGGAGCTACTATAAGATTTGTAGGTGAAAGTGTAATACTGTTGGTTGAACTATGCTGAAGAGAGAAAGTGAGCGATTAGTTGAGCCCTTGTCGGGCTTTTTTTTTTTCCCACCTGCCAACTCTACATGTATTGTTGTGGTTTTATTCATTGTATGAAAATTCCTGTGATTTTTTTTTTTAAATGTGCAGTACACATCAGCCTCACTGAGCTAATAAAGGGAAACGAATGTTTCAAATCTACTTCTGCTTTTCTTATTTATCATAACCAAACTCCTGGCATATTCCTCAGATCAGTACACATTACTCGCTTATCGTTATTCTGTTTCCTCTCTGGATCTCTCCCCTCCCCCTGCTTTTCCATATTCATGGATGGATTTCAGCTCTAAGGTAACATGCACCTTCTGTATTTTACCTTGTCTCCTTTCAAATGGCAAAGGCAGAAGTGGTGATTTCTATAATGAGAAGTGATGTGGGACTTTATCAAACGGATTAGCTCTGTTTTGGTACTTAACCCTGGAAAGTGTGAATTTTAAGTACAAGCCACTGCCCCTAGTGAGAAACCTGCTAAATATTTCAGCTTAGGAAGCAATTGTACTCTAATGGGCTGAATTTTTTTTTTTATTGACAGTTGATTTACAATGTTATGTTAGTTTCTGGTGTATAGCATGGACTGAATATTTTTTGAAGACTTGTAACAGAATGCATCTCCCTGTCCCCCCGTCATATGTAAGTCATCAGGTTAAATATGGGACAAGCTGATAGATTGCTGCCGGTACGGCTTGCTGTCAGGATGTCCACTGTGCCTTGTAGGTTATTGGTGATCTTCATGACAGAGATTGCAGAGAATGTGTTATTAGTGCTCTGCCGTGTCCAGATTTCAGATGTGGTCCTCACTCCCAGCCACTTGCACTGCAAGATTCAGCATAAGCCTAGCCATGGGGAAAGGTGGCTAAATGTATTCCAGCTCCTAAACCCCCCTTTCTCCTACAGAAAAATGTATTCGTAATTATTGGAAATGTGATAGAGCTATCAATAGTACATTGAAATCTGCTAAATAACACAAGAAGCACTTCCCATGGCTCTCTGTCTATTTTATAGCACTGTAAGATTTGCCAATTATTTTATCAAAATAGAAAATAAAAACTTCCTGTTATCTTACCCAAATACTGCATTCATCTACAACTGTGATTCAGTGGATAGGCCTCAGATTGTGACTTGTCTCCACTGGTGTTTAAATTGTATAGGGCATTTTGAATCTTCTGGCTGGAATTAGCAAGGGCAATAGAATAATGACAGTCTTCCTTTTAAAGGGTTAACTTTTTACCCTTAAAAACCTTTTGAGGGTAAAGAGGGATTTTTAAGAGAGAAGAAAAGGAGTAGCCACTAGTCTTGTACAGGGACATCCTGATTAGAGATAAAGGATTCATTTGATGTTGTCCTCAAACATTAAATCGCTTCCATCCTTAATGACACTAATGGCAAAATAATTATTGAATCCAAAGTTAGGCTGACAAAAATAAATGAACACTGGATATGAATAGTTTATTTAAAAGGAGCTTGTTTCCATTCAAAAGTCCTCCAAACTAATCTGTTTAAAGTATACAATGTGATATTGGTTCAAAATCCTTTTTCAGCATTGCCAGTTTTCTCTTAATTGTAGCCTTATTTAGCTAATCATTGGATATAATTTACAGCTCTGAGAGCACTGTTATACTCATTTGACACTAGTGTTACTAGCTACACAGTTGTAACTCAGTATTAATTATAGCGTATTATAACCAAGACGTACTTTTTGCGATGTTTACTTTATATTAATCTTGTATTTTGCAATTCTCTTTACCATTCCTTGTTTTCAAACACAGTATACACTATTATAAATCAATCTTCACACTTTATCAAACAGCAGAGAGCAATAAATAAGGTCACAACTCATAGAGGAGCTCCTCGGAGGTTTGTAACATCATGATTTAAATCTCAGAAAGATTTAATCAAAAGCTGAATTAATCCCGGGGGAAAAAGATGCTGTATAGATTCTATTGATGGGAACAAAGCAGCCTATTTCTTTTCACTGGTCTCTGTTAACATGTTGGGGAAAAGGAACAAAGTTTCTTCTATGAGAAAGAAAATAAGATTTCCTTGGTGGGGGCAAGATAATATGCAATGACCTTTGTGTCATGTTTCTTCCCTTTCAATCAACATGGTCCTTTTTATTCTACTTACCGTGACGTTATCTACTCTTCTAGTTCATGGTTTAAGTTAAATGTCCTCTACCCTCCTGCTCCCCTCAGTATATCCCATGTGATTCCAGTAATTCTGCAAAGTCCCACAAGCTCCACTCCAGTCAAGCATGTGGAATGTGTGGGTCACATGAGCTTGTTTCCTGGGCTTCTGTTGTAACCAGGTGACTGCCCCCGGGGCAAATTCTCAGCATTCAGGGACGCTGGAAACTTGCAGGAAGAAATGATCAGAAAATTTGGATATTTCTAGGACCAGGTTCCCACTGAAAAGCCTAACACTTTTCCTTGATTAGGATGTATGATAAGGACAAGAGGCCACCCCCTTCCCCTATGCCTCCTTTCTGTCCATCATTCTTACAGGAATGTGACCATATTCCTTTTAACCCTAAAACCATTACTTACCATCGGCTGACTTATAAAAGGGGCAGAGTGGAATTAATTAATTGAATAAAGTGAGAGAACTTTTAGAGGAGAAAACCAAATGATCCTATAATATTTTCCTGCTTAAATTAAATGAGCATAATTATACATGCACATATGCACACCAAGGCATTATTATCATCAAGAACCTTAAAATATTGTATTGCTCCAAATGTATGCATATAACACTTACTGAAGGTGAGTAGCCAGTGTGATATTTAAATTTGCATATTGGCCATTTTCATATATTAATTTCTAGTAGGAAGAAGCTGAATTTTTAGGCAAAGTCCTGGGTTGATTTAGAAAAAACGTGCTTCTGCTCGTTTTGGAACATTGGGAGCACTTAGCAACATTATCTTTTCTTCCATGTAGTTTTCTGTGATGGATTTTCAACCAGATGACATCCAAGTGAAAGCTGAAATTAAATGGGAAGGAAAGAATGTTAAGTGGTAAAATCCTAAGTAGCTTATTAGACTACTTAATTGGAGAGAATTTGTTTTTGCTGTTGTTAGGAACTCTATTGTCAAGCTTCTCTTTAACATTACTAATTGATGAGAAAAAGGGGGACTATAGTAATACAGCTACCACACAATACTCTCCAGCAGGTCATTTAAGGGAATTCACAGGTACTTTGATTGACTTTGGTGGTGTTGAAAATCATTCATATCGATGCTCTTATACTTCATTTCCAACCAGGTCTCTTATTCCTACCAGAGCTTCACAGCACACTTAAGACTTAAAGAAAATGAGGCTGTGTTTGTTCCTAGTTTAACCATTTGGCAGGTTTTCAGCTTGATTGCTATACCCTTTAATCAAATGACTCATGTTTTGTAGTACTTAGAGGTAGTGCCCTCCGTAAGCATGTCACTATTTGTTGGTAGGAATGTGTGTGCACAGAATGGTGGTTAATTACTCTGCTTGCCAGAGAAGGATAAGTTAGTAATTGGGTGACACAACATGTGATGTGGCCATGTTACTTTCGTGTCAGGTAACTTCATGATCAAGGGCAACACATGGCCTAATGTTCCTCCAATTATCTGGCTACAAAACATCCTGGTACTATCCAATGAGCTGCCTTTCCCAGGGTGAACATCTGAATCTCTATCAAACCATCCAATAGGAAAATGATTAGAAGGAAAGCAAAAATTGGAGTTCTCCACCAAATGTTTGGCCTTTGTGTCTGAGGTTGAGAAGTACCTGTGTGTTATGGCTGACATTTTCCCGTTTTTAATGGCAGGTATGGTGGCATCCATAGGGAGTGTCGGTGTATGCGCCTGATGAATGAAACAATTCATGGAGAGCTCATGAGAGTTCCTCTGTCACGTGGTGCCAGGGTCTCATTGAGCCACCTTCTGCCGTGACTCACCATGACAAAGACTAAAACTAGAAAGCTCAGCTGAAGGAAAGAGAAGGAATAAATAAAAGGTTAACTAAACACATTTGAACTTCGGGTACAGAGCAAGATTTGGGCAAAGATTCCCCTTGGTTTCTTATTTGCCTTTTATGCCAACTCAGTCTATGGGATTTTATAAACAAAAGGGGCAATTGTACTGCGAGGGCGGTGGAGCTGTGAATAAGAGAATGGACCTTACAAAGCCGATTCCATATGTGTGTGTGGTTCTGTGTCAGCTAGACAGCAGTCGGCCTTTACCGACCTGGTGTTTGCTTGGTGGAGCTATTAAAATCCTGTTTACTGCCTGGGCTGTTAACATTGGTGGGAGGCTCTTAGAGGTTTCCCTAATGAGGTTTTTGGAGAGAAATTTTCAACTTTATTTTTGGGGAATGATAAAATGATACCACATGTGCATACAATAAACAGGACTCTTCACCTTCCAATGGTGCATTGCAGAAGATCCCATTTTTTCCTTCTAATTGGTTCAGTTTTGCCATCCCCGGAGTCTCCACCTGCAGCAAGAGAGCATCAGAGACTTGCAGCATTTTGAAGGTTAAATCTGAGCCCCCTCAAAAGTCATATCTGTTAGATACCATGGAGACATTTAAGTTCATGGCAATGGGATGATTTAAAGGCATCATTTGCTTTTTTTTTTGCATGCTCTTAAAAACTTAGCCTTACCATCTCCATTTGGAAACTTGATCAACTTGGAGGCTTCTGTTCTCAGAATCTGGTCTTACTGACACACCTGGCTGTTTGGTTGCTCAGCAATTCCACCTCAGATAACGGTGTTACTTAATCTGAGACTCTTCCTCTAACATCTTAATTTTCAAATTAGATCTTTCTGCTGCAGTAAGAAGGCTAATATGAAAATCTATCTTCCATTCGAAAGTCCAGCAAATTCAGGCTGTAATTAAAACAGTGAAGTTAATGATAATGACTATGGTGGTATCAACTAACATTTATTGTGGGCTAACAATCTTCTAGTCACTTTGCTTGACTCTTTATGTGAATTTTCTTGATAAATCCTCCTAGGTAAAGAATGAGGTAGTGTACCATTATTCTCGGCTTATAGATGAGAAAATGGAGGTGTAGAGAAGCCAACATTTGGGTAAAGTCCAGTTGACCCTAAAACTTATTTAATTGACTATTTCGTATATATAATGCCTCCAATAAAATATTAACGCCCCAAAGAAAACATTTTTCTGTTGGAGGTGATTGAAAAGTTTGTGTGGTTTTGTTGTTACCATCTTGTTAGAATGAATGAATGTTATGTAATGCATTCACTGATTCTGCATTCACTGAACACTTCCAATGGGCCAGAAACCATACTAGGTACTAGGAGCAGAAGGGACTAGTTGACAATATAGTAAGAAAAAATTAAACTGTGTGTTTACTAATAACAACAGCAGGGCACTCTTAGCAGGAGTGTGAGAGAGAAAGTGTGTGTGTGTGTGTGTGTATGTGTGTACACATACACAAGTGTATATGTATATATGTACAGTTGATCCTTGAACAACATGGGGAGTTAGGAGTGCCTACAACTTGTGTAATCAAACATCCAAGAATAACTTTACAGTCAGCCCTCCATATCCATGGTTCCACGTCGCATCGTATTTAAAAATCCAAGTGTAAGTGGACCCTAGCAGTTCAGACCCATGTTGTCCAAGGGTCAACTGTATATGTATACATGTATATGTGTGTATGTACATATGTGTGTATACATGTGTATACATATATGCATATGTATATGTGTGTGTGCATGTGTATTTGTGTTTTCTGGAAGGTATATTGCGGTATTACTAATGTCTATGAGGTTGAGGCCAGAGATTCTCATACTTAGTGGGCAGGAATGGCAAAGTGCTGTGATCCCATGATAAACTATTTGATTTAAAAGGACTGCCAATCAACTTTAAAAAAAGTAGACCTCCTCCCTGCATTAAAATTAAATTGGAGTTGGTACACCATTACCACTTAGGTATTCAATAACAAAAATAATCAATATTTGATAGCTCTTTACGGTTTTCCCAACACTATTTAAAAGTTTCTCGGTTAAAGCTAAGCTATGTGACAAGCTGAAGGCGTAATCACTAGCCCCCTTTTGACTGAGTGCTTTCTCTGTCCTGTCATTTTTATCTTGAATATCAGCTGTTCATGATAGAGGACCTTCTTAAAATTTCTCAGGTGTATTTTTTCTGGATTTCTCTCTCCAATGCTAACATTTCTACAGTAAGGTCTTAGATTACTGTGGAAAGTAATCAATCACTAGACACTCACAGTTTGAGTTTATGGATGGCCTTTTGGGGGTAGTGTCCATGTTGTACCTGGAATCAATAGTAGAGAAAAGAGGGCTCAGTTTCTAACACTGCAATATTTGGGCTACATTTCCAATCCAGTGTCCAAACTCAACGAGGTCAGTTAAAATTATAAAGAGGGCAAAAATAACGAAATAATGCCATTTGCAGCAACATGGATGCAACTAGCGATTATCATACTAAGTGAAGTAAGTCAGAAAGAGAAAAATACCAGATGATATCATTTACATGTGGAATCTAAAATATGACACAAATGAACCTATCTATGAAACAGAAACAGAATTACAGACATAGAGAATAAACTGGTGATTGCCAAGGGGGCTTGGGGGAGGGCTGGAGTGGGAGGTCGGGGTTAGCAGATGTAAGCTGTCATATATAGGATGGATAAACAAGGTCCCACTGTATAGCACAGAGAACTATATTCAATATCCTATGATAAACCACAATGAAAAGAATATAAAAAAGAATGTGTGTATATCTATATCTATATATGTATGTATAACTGAATCACTTTGCTGTACAGCAGTAACTAACACATTGTAAATCAACTATACTCCAATAAAAAATAAATAAATAAAAAGAAAAAAATTATGAAGAGGGAAAGAGGGGTAGTTCGTTACAGACTTTGGTCTTTGGCATTCTATGAACCTTAAAAACATAGTCTAGGGCTATCAGTCTCCAGGGTAAGAGAAAACATTCCAGCAACGACTGGCTTAACAGTGGCTGCAAAATGGATATTGTCACAGACTCTTTTTAAAATGTTTTTAAGGTTTAATTAGAAAACATACCAAACAGACACGTAAGTGCATAAAATAATCGAATAGAGCCTCATGTATGAGATCTTAACATTTTACCCTCTATGCTTAAGATCGCTCTGAAAAAAAACACATACCCATCTCTTTTTCTCTCCTTCCCTCCTCAGTAGTGACCTGTCTCCTGTGGTTGGCGTGTTGCTATTCCCATCCATTTCTTTTTCTCCTAACTACCTTTCCATGTCTCCAAAAGCAAGATGCAGTATTATGCTGTGCCTTTTGAAAATTTACATAATGTTTTCCCACCGTACGGTATCCTTTTTGCAATTTGCCAGTGGTGCCTGTTAATGCAAATGCAATTAGAACAATTCAGCCTCGCTGTAAGCCAAGAGGAAAGCCTTCTTTCCAGGTGTTTGGAGTTGCCTTAGCAGCTGCTCAACTGTCCCAGCTAATCATTCTTCACAGCATTCCTGACATTCATCTTGGTTTCCTACTTATCACTTTGGCTCATGGTTAAGTGCATTTATGCAATATCTTTAAAAGTCTTCGACCCTTGACCCACACTCTCATCTTGCTCATTGAGTGGTTATAAGTTATTCCAAGGGAACAGGGGGTCATAAAATCACAGGAGAAGTTGGAAACCCATACCTACGTTTTTGGTTTTTTGTTTTCTAAATAATAGAATGGGTTCTGATTTTTCTTCTCCATTAAATCAGAGATTTTTGCCAGAGTCCTAACCTTCCCATTCCCACATACCTGTGAATGGCCGTGCCCTCTCAAAAGAGGACATTGGGAAGCCCCAGCACTGAAGAAATTATTTCTTGTAATAGTAACCGATTAAACTAGTTACCAGCTGGGGAGCATGTTTCAGCACTTAAGTTAATTGAACTGTTGCAAACTAAATATGATTCTAAATTGTTTCAGTATTCTAAAGCACTTCATGCGTGCAGACAAAAATGAAAAAAAATTACCAAATCGGTTTGAAATGTGCAAATCGGGCGTATAGCGCTGACATTTAGATCTATGACCTGATAACTCTGCAGTAGGTACATTGAAAAACTTTGTAGGCTTATTTGTTTTTCTTCTTTTGCTGAGCTCTCCTTTGAAACCCCTGAACCAATACTTGATGTGATATTCAATACGTGGAAGTCAGACTGCGATCAGAAGGGAAACTGTCTGCATCAGGGTTTTTCTACTAATTTTCCCAGAAAATAATCTCTTCATGATTCGTTTCATGGGCCAAGGAAGAAAGGACTTGATGAAAGGAGGTTGAGCTTAATAGAGGAAATGGAGGGGCTTTTTGTTTTTGTTTTTTTTTTTTTTATGGGAGAATCTTGCTAGAATGTGGTTTGTGTATCTGTTTGGAGGGCATGGTTTTCCTTGAGGGGGTGGCCTTTCTGTATTGAGGACCACTGTACACAAACAGTGAATATTTAAATTGCAGAAGGAGGTGGTCCTAAAGTAAATCTGAATGGCAGAAGATGCTACTCCCCCATCAGATATGTCTCTTTTTCTTCTTCATGTCTCCCCCATCACCCAACATATATACAGATGCTATTCCATTTCCAGAGCTTTCTGTGGCTGTGAATTTTCCAACCCTCTATATGATCAGGCCAAGGGCTGGGACTGGATGGGTTGTTTAAGAAGCTTGGATGGGCTGTGAACCTCTCTGCAGCTTAATGAATTACCATGAGTAACAAGTTACACAATTCTTACATCCCTCCAAGGTCATCCCTCCCTCTCCCAAGTGAAACTTACGAATAAGATGAAGTGAAATACCATATCCACTGACTTCATGGACTCTATCTGAGAAGATAAATAAAACTCAAAGAATGATGGAATTAACATCAGGAGGAGAGTCTTAGGGGACACAGTCAAGGACGCTCAGGGTCATAGTGGATAAGTCCCTGGCTTCAGGTCGCACGATGACCTGAAGAATACAGGCTGTCATTGTTATTTCAGTGACATCACAAGTTGCTGGGCACCATATACAATATCAGAACACGAACCAGCAACACATTGACAACAACAAACTCATGCAGAACAATTAACTACGAATTAGGCAGCTGCACCCACAGGATGAGTTGAGAGGTTCACAGCAGATGCCTTTCTCCAAAATATCTCCTCTACGGCTGACCAATCATATTGGAAATTCAACACCTTGGTGATTCATATAGGTTTTAATTAAACTGAAAGTACTCTTGGGAAAGATGAAAAACTATGGCCATTACCAGTTCTAACTCACTGTTGCTCAGATCATTTCAAGATAATTGGTGGTTGTGTTAGACCCAAAGTGAGAGAAATTGGAAAACCCAAGTCCTCCCTCCCTGAAGGAAGACAGGAAGGGCAGTGACACTGGGTGGTCAGAAGAAGGACACACAGTGAGTGTGTCCTTGCCACCATTATCGTGCTGAAGTTTGAGTGAGTTCCTATAAGAAGATGTAATACTCACTTGTATTCTCAATATCTAAGGACTTTCTTTCTCACTTATTTAGACATTCATTAAATATTTATTCAATATGTACTTTGAGCTAGACCTGGAAGGTATGAATAATGTAGTTTCTGCATTTAAGAAACTCCCAATCAAGTGTGGAGACCTACAGAGTACTTGACAAACGTTACAGAAACACCTGCTATGTCGCAGACACTGTTGTCCTCACCAGAGGTAGCAAAAACCAATTGAGATACCCTGTCCTCAAGGAATTTGCAGCCTAGTGAATGCATATCCAATGTAATGAGTGAACAATTCAGAAATGTCCCAATATCTACAGGAACAGATTTATTTCTCATAAGGGAGAATGGACAGTGAAAGCTCCATGGGATTTGTTTTTAATATTTATTTATTTATTTGGCTGTGCTGGGTCTTAGTTGCGGCACGTGGATCTTCGTTGCAACATTCCGACAGTGAATTGGGAGTGCAGAGTCGTAACCACTGGACCCCCAGGGAAGTCCCTCCGTGGGATCTTTAGTAACAGAACTGACCTTGAAATGTGGAACTGGGCAGTGGGAGAAGCAGAAGCAGTAAAACTCTCTCTTTCCCCAGAATCTCTCTTCAAATCAGGAACATTCAAGGTTTCCCTAATGTGTCTGCCTGTGAATACTTGCCATCTCTCATTGACTTAGCTCAAGTGTTGCCTTTTCTAGAAAAACTTTCCATACCTTTCTCTCCCCACTTTCTGCCCCAGACTTGCAGAACTAACTTCTTCAATTTTACATCTTCTGTGTATACACCTGACTGGATAGATGAATGAAAAGTTGACAGAATTTTCAGTTTTCGTTAAACGAATCCCCAAATGCCCTGGCTCTGAATCGTTTCTGGAAGATCATTCGTCTCAAGCTCCTATAAAAAGGGCAATTTATGATTCTTGATATGGAAAAACGATCCCTCAAGACTTCTCTGAGAAATTGGGTGTAAGGAAGACTCACATGGTGGCATTTTCCCTCTTCTGCCTCTTTCAAAGAACCACCCCCTGAAACTAGAGCCTGCTATGACAGAATGTGATTTCTTCATTTGAGGGCAGTCATGACGAGCTGGTTCTACGGGGTCCATGAGAAACATGGGCTCTTTCCTCAGCGCTTTACAACTCATCCTCCCCCATCCCTCCCCCGGCCACCACAGGCTAGTTCTGGGGAGGAATCTGTTTATTGCTTCTAAACGTACTTTGCTTTCCTTTGCTAGCAGCATAGCTCTGATGGAATCCTTGGATTACACATCACCCAGGCCATCCTTTATGGTTCTTTGGCCAAGTGGGAACTTGGTTCAGGCAAGGGGGCTGCTGATGACTGGGGTGCAAAAAGAGCTTTCCCAGGAGTTGGTCATTATTTTCACATTCTGGTTATAGCTTTAGGGAAACTTCTCTGGGGGCGTAGAGATTTCTGCTGATCCAAACAACTTAGGGAATGTTGAAACTTAGCACAAAAGGCCCACCTGAGCAGAAATGGCAAACGCTGGGGAGGTTTGCCTCCCCATGCCTTCCAAATATCTATCCAAAAAGTCTCATTTCTGCTATTTCTACGGCCAAATGAATTGTCGCATCCATGTGCATCCCTTACCCAGCAATCTGTTTATCAAGAAAGAGAAGCCTGTTGTCTCCCAATTTCTACTTTCCAGGTGACTGATATTAATTAGTTTGCAGCAAGCACAATTTATCTCTAGCTGAAACCAAAGCGGATGAAAATGCTGCCATGCAGTAGGATTTCTTTTCTTGAAACGATGAATGGGATGAAGATACTTATCTGGGAGAACAGGTTTCAGGTGGAGCTTCCATCAGCCTTACTTTGGAAATGTGTTTTTAAACTATGGCTGATCTGGGTGAGGAATAAAAATAGCTTGTCATATTTTGACGACATTGACTCATTTCCAACACAAGAGGCCAAGGCCCCAGCACAATGATAGACTCTTTCTGAAAGTAGAAAGTGCCGACTCCGTTAATAACTCTGGAGCTAGTTCTCAATTATTGGCATTTTTTGAAAGATATCACTAATTTCCTCAAAGCTCTGGCACCCCTTTAGAATTCATCTCAGTGTCCCAATGCAGAGAACAAAGCTTTTAAATCAATCTACCTTTTTATTATTATTATTAAGATAACCCCTAGAATTGTCCCTTCTGGCTAGTTTGCACATGGAGTCAGCACCGAATCCCCGAGAAACTGACAGACAGAAATAATTAGGGCAATCTGACCATGAAATAACTGTCTACCGCAGCTGTGTGATCCCAGCAAATTTATTTCTTAACATTTCTTAGCCTCAGTTTCTTCAAGAGAAAATGGGAAAACAAAGCGCATTCTGTGGGGTTGATATGACGTTTCCCGGGCTAATCTCTATAAAACCACCGGGGAAATGATGAGCATACTCCCTTTTCTTCTTAGTGGTCCAAATGGGTACTTGAAATGCCTTTGAAAAATTGGAAAGCTGTGATGAAATCTGACGTCAAAAGGACACTGCTTTTTTGTTTGTGTATATATATATATATATATATATTTTTTTTTTTTTTTTTTTTTTCAGTTCCTATACACTATGCTAGACAGTGAGACTAAAGAAAATACAAACAAAAACACAAAACCGTGGTCGGCTCTGGGCTTCAGTTCTGGTCACCAGCTGTATCCCAAGCACTACTTTTCACATCTTTAAAGTGAAAGGGACAGATAGCTTCCAATTCTAACATGCTATGGAAATAGGAAAATACTCTTAGCGCATTATCCTCTCATCTTTCTCTTTCCATTCTAGCCACCCCTTTGTAGTCTCCTTCATTAGTTTTTTTTTTTCTTCTACTTATCTCTCTCATGTTGATATTCCCCCGGATTTTTTCTTTAATCATCTTTCTCTTCTTGATGCATGTTCTTGAGATGTATCATTGACCACGATAACAGTGAATGCCTGAAGACCATGGAAGATGACTTCTAATCAATTTCTCTCACCCAAGTCACTCTCCCAAGCTTCAGAGTCATAGACCTACTGGACATTTCCTTTTGAGTTTCTCCTAGAAGTTAAACACAGTATGTCCCAAACTGAACACATCAACTTACTCCTTAAAAAAAGACTTATATTCCCCTTTTCAGAGATTGTCATCAACTCGAAATTCCCTGGCAAAACCATGGGAGTCATCATAAATCCTCCCTCTCTTTCATTACCATATCTAATTTCACCAAATCTAAGCTCACCAAGTCTTATTTATTCTACTTTTTTTTTTTTTTTTTTTTTTTTGCGGTACGCGGACCTCTCACTGTTGTGGCCTCTCCCGTTGCGGAGCACAGGCTCTGGACACGCAGGCTCAGCAGCCATGGCTCACGGGCCCAGCCGCTCTGCGGCATGTGGGATCTTCCCGGACCGGGGCACGAACCCGTGTCCCCTGCATCGGCAGGTGGACTCTCAACCACTGCACCACCAGGGAAGCCCTCTACTTCTATTAAAGCTCTCAAATTTTTCATCTTCATTATTCCAGTTATAACCAATTCCACTATAGCTTCCATTTAGCAGTCAAAATAGTGCTTTGAAAACTCTAAATTTATCCTACCCTGTTCTTAAACCCACTGATGGTTTCACGTGGCTCTCTGGAAACAAACGCAAAGGCCTTATTATTGAGTATAATTTCATCCATGAATGGCCCCTACCATCCCCCATTACTTTTTACCATGCTCCCAGCTCCATGGCTCCCCTGTACTACAGTTTCACTCTTACTCCACCTTTGTAGTTTCTGGAATATACACCCTCAATTCTGTCCTATTTCCAAAACTTTGCAAAAGCTATTCCCTCTACTTGGAATGCCCTCCCTCTCCTGCCCTGTCAGAGAGCCTGAGGGTCTTTTCCCCATGCGGTTAAGAGCTCTTGCTTTGAGGTAAGACACACCTAAGATTGAATGCCAGATCTCGTACTTACAGGCTCTGTAATGGTGGGCAGGTTATTTGTGCTCGCTTAATTTTGGTTAGATCACCTTTAAAATGTAAATATCAATACCCACTACATAATGTTATTCTAAAGATTAAATATGATGCAATTAGTATGGCATATGGCACATAGGAACAGTCAATCATTGTTAGCTAATGTTTGTCCTTTACAGAGATTCTAAGCTCCTCCCCCCATCCTGCAACCACACCTCTCTATGCCCTGCTCTGGAATTTAAGCTGCACGACGTCAGGGACAGAGTCTATTTTGTTCACGTTTATTTAGCACATGTCACTGTGTCTGACCCACAGCAAGGCCACTATAAAATTTGTTATTTCCATCAAGATTCAACTCTAACACTGTTTCTTCTGGGAAGCTTTTATTAACCCCCTAATCTTCCTTCAACATTGGTGCAATACTTTTCCTAAGTAACAGACTCTACTATTGAAATGGTTTCTCTTTCTTCTCTAGAGTCTTGAATTTCTGGAAGACAAAGATTGTGTCATTTATGTTTGAATCCCCAGCACCCTTCCCAGATCCATATAGTAGCACATAAGAAAAGCTTTTTGAGTGAATAAATGGATGAATGAATGGATTATCTCTTTCACTCGTATCTTCTTTTTCTCCTGTTTTCCCCTTACCATGCTCCATTTACATTCGGTTCATAAGAATCAGGCAGAGAATATGGAAACCAATGGACGTCAGGCAGGTGAGACTACTCCTTCACCCCAGAGTAGACATCACAGATAGCCCCCTGGTGTTCCACTAAAATAGACATATTGATAGTGGCTCCTGGGTGGAAAGGTTTTTCCATCATAGAAGATTTAGAAAAGCTTTCCCCTGAGCAAGGGCATGAGAACCGCACAGGCAAGCTGGAGACCGTGCAGACGTCCCTGAAGGAAGTCTGAAAAGCTGGTATCTAGGCGAGAGTCCACCCTCTGGCTCTGCCCACAGGCTTTAAGTAAGAGCCTGGAAGGACGATGCATTTCTACCAACTCAGATGAAAGTGGCTGAGAGATGATCTGAAAAGGAAGAGGACACTTCGGTACTCTGTCCCCTGGGCCATGGCCTCCTAACCACCTTGTAGGCCAGGCAAAAAGCCGAGCTGACCCGGATGCATCAAAATGAAAGGGTTTGTGTGCAAATCAGGGAAGAGTTCTGCCAGCACCTAGAGGACTGGTGCCAGGGAGTTAACATTTGAAAGCCTCAGCTCCATGCCAGGCCATTGTTGGAAAAGCAGCAGATTTTGGAGCAAATGCCAGTAAGGTGCAGAGGGAAAGAAGTGAAGACAAGGACTCCAGGAATTAGCTACTCAGGAATGTTCAAGAAACCTGGTAGGTCTTTTCCTTGTCAAAAAAGAGAGAGAGAGAGAAAAGGACATTCAGAGGAGCATTCATCGGAGCAGGTTGCTCAGGGTTTTCAGGGAATTGGCAGGGCAGGTGCTACAAGGTCATTGGAGTCAGTGTCAAATGTGAGAACAAAGCCGCAGTGACATGAGCTGAGAAATGACTAAGGACTCGAGGCCCTGAGTAGCTAATAGATGGATCCAAATGCCAAGTGAAGCAGTTGTCTCAACCCATTTGAATACTTCTGAAGAGGTGACGAATAAAATAGCGGGAGAGATGGAACCTCTTCTCTTCCAGAATATTCCAAGATGAGGCGATAACATTCCCTTACTCTGTGACTCTGTGATGGTGGTTGATCAAGCTTCCCCTCTAGTCACTTTCTCTGGTGTTTTAGAACCAGTGCCCACCAAGTTTTCCTTTGATTCGGGGGCTTTTATTTTATTCATTTATTTATTTTTACCTACACGGAGGTTTTTATTCTTAAGGAATTGCTTCCTATTTGTAGCTTGGGAATCTCCCTCTCCGGTAAAAGGCTGCTTAGAGTTTTAAGATGAAGGGCATGGTTTGGCAATCAGGCAGCTAAGCTTTGGGGTTATACAGAGCTAGAATGCCAGTTCAAGATTTCCAGACCCCAACTCCATGATTGCCGTTTTTTTTTTCCAACATCTTTATTGGAGTATAATTGCTCTACAATGGTGCATTAGCTTCTGCTGTATAACAAAGTGAATCAGCTCTACATATACACATAAACCCATATCACCTCCCTCATGATTGTCTTATAATGCTACATGTCTCTCATGGACTGTGCAAACATGGCTTTCTTGGAGCAAACCCATGTCACTCGTCTGGCACTTCGGCGAGGGCTAGTTAAGTTGGTGAATTTGGTTGGGTGACCCTCCCTTTGGCATGCTCCTCTCAGCTCTCCCTGCACAAACAGCAACAAATCATACTACCCTTTCAGTCAAGCACTTTTGATTCTCTCCTATAACTGGGGCTCACTCACCCCTATATGTTTGTCCTTTAGGGACCCATGTCTCAATTTGCTAATTAAATGAACTTATCTGGGCTAATAGCTCTTAATTCCAGTCAATGCCCTTCCTTTGGTACTGAATGCAGAATCAGAGATGGAAATTTCAGTTGGTAAAAGATGACTGGAAGAGAGAAATTGTTGAAGTAGACAAAACTTCATTACCTCTCTCACTGAATAGCATCCCCCATCCTACCTACAAGTTGGCAGGTCCTTGCTTACAGGAGCCCCTCTGGAAAACCACTACTGAGTGTTGAGATTCAGGTCTCCAATTTTCTGAATAATAAGAATCCATTAGGAAAAACTTTTTCTGATTTGTGAAACACTTCTTGAGCAACTGCTGTGCACTGGGCTCTGTTCTATGTAGGAAATTCAGTGGGGAAACAACTCATGCTTCCAGAGAGGTTCTATGCTATGGGACATTTCTCTCTATCTTTCTCTCTCAACATTTTTACAGCCTGTTGAATGCTTAGGAAGACACCTTTGAAAAGATCAAGTAACCAGTGGCTAGGAAGAAAAAAGATTAAGAAAAAAAAGAGGGATATTAGTTTTCAACTGCTCATTTAGAATTACCAGTTTCAATCAATGACAATTTTAAGATATTAAATACATTCTGGAGTAACTTGTCCAAAAAAAGTGTCATTACTGATATTTTCCAAGGTCTTTTTAATCAGATCAGGGTCAGTGATGGGAAATAAGCTGGAAGATGAATAGGGTGTCAGAATGAAATTGAGTTCCAAGGAGGTACCACAACTTCCCAGCTTGAGTGACTTGGTTCTGAGACAATGGCTGGGGAGGTCTTTGGTGAAACTGGACCACTGCTGATTGCTCACCACATAGTGTGGGACCCTCCTCTTACTTAAGCTATCGGAAAGCATCTCTTGGCATTCTCCTCTGAGTTATGGGAGAGAAAGAGGCAGTTGCAGGAACCCTCTCTGCTCCTCAGATTCTGCACTCATGTCTCTTGTCAAGAAGCCTTGATAGAGCCTTCACGTGGCCCAGTGAGAAGCAAACCCTGGCTCTATCAGTTACTAGCTGTGTGACTTTGGGCAAGCGTGTAACTCCTCTAACCCTCAGCTTCTTTACCTGTAAACTGGGGATAATATTAATAGTAGTTAATCATAACAAAACATCGATGAGATGATTATTGCTCTGTTCAAGCACTGCCGGAGATTCATGCCCTCATCAGAAGCTCACAGTCTCCATGAGTTAAGTGTGATTACACCAATCAATAGCTATTATTATAGAGAATCATGGTCACAGGTCAGAAATCACTACAGGTAACGCTTTTTTAAAAAACAACGGTTATCTTTTTTTAAATTAAATGACTGTGCAACTTCTGTGATAACCACCTCTGCCAAGGAAGAGCTTTCATCACTTAATAAATGGCATACCTTGGAAGAGTTCCTGCACTCAGATAGATGACACTCCCTCCAATGCCCACTTAGTTCTCTTAGGACAGTAGGATAGTAAGACATGTAATTGACTGAAGGCATATCCTACCTAGTATACAAGTGTGTGGAGAGCTATAGTGCAATATTTTTCTATATTATGCTATAGTGATTATGTGCTATAGTGATTCCTTGTTAAAAGCAGAGAGAAAGAGAGAGAGAGAGAGAGAGAGAGAGAGAGAGAGAGAGAGATTTCATATGTGTCATTTATCACTCTTGAAAGTGAAGCAGGAAATTAGCATCCCCACCTGTGACCTGATTCTATGACCTGCTCTATAATTTGGTCTGGAAATGCCCAACTCGCAGAAGCCAGGGGATACAGTGGGTTCATCTTCAGCTGGGCCCCGGTGGTGGGGTCTCCCTCCCCCAGGACTCAGTCTCCAGAGAACACATTCATCTTGAAGAAGGAAGGAAAGACTCCCCTCAGCTCTGCCATCTCTTCTGTTCATCTTCCAGGCCTCCAGTCTTTTCTCTGTTCCACTCTTGCTAAGGGGTCTGTGAGAAAAGAAAAATCAATTCATTAGTTCAGGTCAGCCAGTAAAATTTGCTCATAGGTCCCCAAACCACAACAGGATGAAACCAGCCACATTTCTCCTGGGTTACAATTCCATAAAGCCTCCTAACAGCCTTTATCATGACTTCACACAGGCCCCTCAGCAGCCACCTGTCATGATCACTATTAAATCTCCTTGTAGGGTGATAATTTTGTCTTTTCCTGGATCATCTGTGGGAGTAAATTGGGCTGGGAAGGGGAGATGGAGGGCTCAGAAAACAAAGCCCTGGGTTTTAGCCACATCTGGTTATACCAGTTAGCGTTCTCAGAAAGACTTGAGATAGTTACTTCCTGCGACTCACCTGGTCCCTGAATCGTCATGCAGCATCTTTTGAATCATTCGTTCATTTATGGCTGGCCATGGGTGACAAACACCTTTTGAGCCCCAAGCTCATACACGGTAATGTGATAACTGAGAGAGAAGAGGGCGGGGCTGTTGCCTGCACTCTAATGGAAGGAGATGCAAGCAGACTTGTAAGCTGTAGCATCCTTACTTGCTTTCAAATGGCAAGTAGGGGCAGAGGGCATCCAAGGAAGACTTTCTAGGCATGGTACTGAGTCTTGAGCAGAGGAAGATGGTGTGCTTGGACATCAATAGACCTTCACTAACGTTTCACATCTACCATATATGTTCAGTGTTACCTTAGGCAAATTACCCATCCTCTCAAAATGCAGGTTCCTGGGCTCAAAAATAGATATAGCCTGCTTTGTGGGGTTTGGGTGAAGATTAGCACGCTATATGTAAGCACAAGATTCATGTCTGACACAGTAAATACTTAATGCATGGAGACTCTATTTTTGTTATTATGTATAATAACTGTTTTATATTATGAATCTATCATGAGTCATCTCAATAATAATTAGAACTAGGGCACGATGTACTGAGGAAATGAAAGAATTTCAATATGTCTGAAATTAGCAGGGGGTGTGTAGAAGAGGGACAGGAAGACTGAGTGGGTGACAGTGTGGATGGTCAAGCAAAAGCCTATTCACTAAGGGCCACGTGGCCTGCATTAAGGAGTAGAGGTTATTTGCTTGAAGAGGACGGAAGCCTTTGAAGGTTAATCCCTTTTTAAGAAATGTTGTGTGGTAGCTAAATATCCTGAGGATGTGGCCCTTCTTGTCAGCTGTCTGGCCGTGGCTCACAAAGCCTGGGTTCGTTTGCCACCTAGCCATAGGGGGGATAACAAACCTCAGTCACCTCTTTGCCTATGAGGAATTCTCAGCAATTTTTCAGAGAGTAAAACATTCTCTGTGAAATTCTTGAAGATTTCTCCCCCTCATTCTGAAATGCCCTGAATTTCAAGCAGATATAATGTTGCTGACTCACTTCTAGTTTCATAAGGATCTGGGTTGAGTTGTCATATGTTATAAATCTCTAGCTTAACGGAATTGTTCCTATTGTTGTTAAGGTAGAGCTGGGAGTGTGTCAAAGGAATTAAAGGTGGGCTAAACACAAGTTGAGCTTAAAATCTGCCATGTAATTTTGCTTTTTTTTTTTCAGTAAAAGGAGCCCTTTAATGTTTTTATAGGGGGTCATTATTTAATTTTTGTCTTAAGGAGGAAATGTCAAAGAGTGGACTTCAAGATATATGTCTATGTAAGACTGATTGTATTTAACATAAATTTCCCAGGGCTTCCTTTAATGCTTTATGGAATGTCTCTACATCATTCATGGCAAAACTATACCAGATCTCTGACAGGAGGAAGTTTTCTCTTTTTAGGAGTTTTGGTTTGACTCTTCCACAAACAGGCACATTTAACAACTTTGGGAAATTGCTCACCCCAGCCTATATGTTAAACAGGAAATGTAAAGATGTGGCAATGCACAGGAGGATAAAAAGAGGCTGGGCTCAAGACAAATATGGCTTATGTCACAGTTTTTACCCCCAAGAATCAGCTCTATTGACAAAGCCTGCAGAATAAACTTCATGGGATTTGAATGTGATTTTGCAAGTCAACTCATATTTGGGCATCTCCTTCTTAGTGAAGATAAATTTGCCTGTGCCTTACTCTGTTTAGAATACATGAATGGATGGGTGGATGGATGGATGGATGGATGGATGACCTAGAACAACCATCCCTATATGAAAACATAACTTCTTAGCACATTCTTATACTTATTTTTTTCACCTTCAAAAAAAGATGTTATCTCTCAGTGTTTTGGCCTTGATCATTGTTACTAATTTCTTTGAGATTTTTCTATTTCTATACCTTGCTCTTCTCCCTTCTCCTTGTGGGTTTAATCCTCCTTGGCCTAAAGCCAAAGTTAGGAGGAACAACATGCAACAGGGCGCCTAGTCCAAGTTACCTTTCCTGATCAGGAAATTGAGCTTCTACCTTTCACCAAGCAAGCATGGTTTCTTATAGGGAGGGATGCTGACACATGAAAAAAGGCAAGACAATATGTGTACGCAAATATATAACTTATCTCTTACACTGATTTTATTAGACGACAGGTCTGTTGTATCTGAGAAGTTGTCAAATACTTAGGCTTCATTTTACATAATTACACAGTGTGGAATGACATGAGTTTTTTTTTTTTTTTTAAACAACATTGTGCCAATTGTTTAATTTGGGGGCAGTTTTTTCTCTTGGATACATTCACACTGACCACAGTTTTCAAATCAAAACAAGTTTGAAACATTTTCTATTGAGTTTTGTGTGTGTGATTGTATTTATATTAACCTCTTACAAATACTATATCAAAATTGGCATAGATAACACAGCATCGTTTTGGAAGGGAATACAATTAAATGAGAAACAACATTTAGCAGCAAAAACCAGAACCAAAACCAAAACAGTCAGCATACAGAGAGCTCCATTATTTAACATCAGATGCATGTTAACACAATGTTATCCAAAGATGAAATAAGGTGGAGGACAGCTTATTGCTCTTGTATCTTGTGTAGAAGTCATGCCCATTCGGTTGTGTGTGTCAGAACCCCACAGGCATGAGTGTAGACACAACAGGGATTTGTGGTCCCCATAACTAAACCGTGGGAAGGGAGGGATGTGAGTGGGCCCCAGGGGCATTGACACCCAGGCCGGCCTCCTCTCCACCAACCAATGTGCTTTCTTGCTTTCCACTAGTGGACTTGTTTTCTTCTGATATTGTTCAGCCCTGATTTAATGTATGTCTGTCATATTATGTCTCGATGCAGAAGGTGAAGTTAGGAGCAAGTTTTGAGGACAAAGGTGGGATGGCCTATCCCAGTGGCAGCACCATGGGAATGACATGAGATTATCTCTATGTTTCCTATTATTGTATCATCTCTGTTTGCCTCACTAGAAATGTAAGCTCCATGAAGACAAGGGTTTTGAGGCTCTTGTTAATTGATGTACACTCAGCACCTAAAGCAGTGCCTAGAACTAGTAGGAACTCACTAAATATTTGGATAAATGAATGACTGAATCAAAGTCAAAGTGCCCTCCTTCATTTGCTTCCTGTCTTTGCTTCACGTGGGCTTTTGTTTCCTCTCTTGGGGAGGGTTCACAGTGTCTCTTGCAATGAGAGAACTTACAATTATTTTTCAAGATCATGCCATTTTATCATGGGGAGCTGGAATTTCCATGCCCATTCTTTCTCACTGACACCAGCTGATTTTAAGTCAACCTTTCTATATTTTTCACATTCTTTGTATTTCTGGAGTTGCTTTTAGCAGGAGCCGATTTTTTTTAGATTATTTTTTTCATGCACATATACCTATTTCTAAAATGTCATTAAACTTAATTTTCTGTCCTGTTTTGTTCCCCCCCAATGTATATTTTCTTTTCTTGGCCCTTTCTCATTTGCTTTTCTCATGTTATTCCTTCTTTCAGGTCACCAAAGAGCAATTGCCTGAGCTTCTGGGTAACATCTCTATTTTGGTATTTTTGGAGGTATCTTTTAGCGCTCTTTCACTGTAGCCCAGATCAAATAACTACATTCCATATGCAGGAAAGTGTTAAGTATTAACTCCTAATAGCCCTGCTCCTTTTCATCTATCCTTTAGGTTAAGTTGCCAGATAGATTTGACAACTGGCGGGAAGCTGCCAATTGGTTGGAAATGGAAGGTCACTCAAGCAGGGAGCTATTTTCCTGCATGGGGGAGAGGGAGGGGCTGTCTCCCAAAAGTCATATCTAGAAACAAATTTTTTCCATCAACGGCTGTAGTCTGTCCAAAAGGGCAGATAAATAATCGTTTGTAAAAGGATAGTGGAAGCACCTTTTTACCCATAACAGTAAGAATAGTTTTGAAGTTTTAAATGTTCAGATGCAAAGGTAAAGGGACAGAGATAAAAGCAATAAGCAACAGGATCGTTTACTAGCTCTAGTCATGAATACAGTGAATACAATGTCATAATAATGGAGTTTTGAATAAACTCAAAGAGATTCTGTATATCTTCTTGACTAGGATGAGGATGACAAGGTTAATTAGGACTTAATGGAAATAAGAGGGTGCAAAACAAAATTGAAACATTCACTTGGTACCCTCTCCCTGCCCACCAAAATATATATTATCAGTTCCTGGTGAGCATGGATTTGTGTTTGTATCATGAACCATACCTACAAAATGTGTGTATGCAATTGTTAACAAATAGTTAGGTTTCACATTATGTGTCAGCGCCAATTACTTGATACTGGTTATGTAGAACTTTCCCTAATGAAGGATTCTTAGACATTAAGGGGTATCGCTGAAAAAATATTCCGTAATCATTTAGAAATACCTATCATGAACATAATGCTTACAAGTGCTAGCTTGAGTTCTATGAATTTTTCACTGTGATTCATATCTAATTATTACTTCAATTATGTTTAGTTTTCTTCTGATAACTTTTTGGGTAGGTTTCTAAACTTGTTATTATAAAATTTACTTCTGGAAAGATTGATGTATCATCATAGCCATCTGGCCCATGTATTGTTTGCCCAGTTGGAGTTATTACAAAGTTGTACCCTGACAGATTTCATGGCAGAGAGCAGATAGCCCACATGGACCATAAGGAAATAGATTTCAACCTAAGAAAGCAAAAGGTATACAGTGTAAAATTTACCATTGTTTTCACTAGGTTTAATGATGTTGGAGACTTCAATTACGTTACAAAGGACTTTGTTAGTAAAGATGCTTTCAGCTGCAAACAACAGCAAATCCAATCAATAGCAATGTAAATTAATATGAATAAATGTTTTTCACTTAACAAGAATCAGAAGGTTGATTATTGCTGACATGTTCAATACCATAATAGTGTCAGGGTTTGTACTTTAACTCTCTTGGGTTTTTTCCCATGATTATCAGATGGATGCCACACCGCCAAGTCTCATGTCTACCTTATAGTTAGGAAAAAAGTGGTAAAGTAAAGAATCAGTAGTGTCTGCTTATTTGATCAGTAACAACCTTCACATATTACTTCTGACCTTCATCTCTTTGTGTTTAGAAGTATGTGGCTCACCCTGGTTGCAAGGGAAGCTGGGAAAGCATATATTTAGCTTTTCTGGACTCTGTAATAGATGGGGCAAGGAAGAAGAAGGTTAGAGTTAAGTACTTAACTAACCAATCAGTAGTCTCTAACATAATCTGCCCCTTACACTAGTGGGAATCTTCATATAGCCTTCTTCATATAGATATGTTTCATCTTTGTCCCACAGGAATTAACCCCTAATCTTATTCATTTTAGAATCTAGCTTCAAGTGCATTATCTCAGAGTGATGTCCAGTACTCACTATCAGATCCAGGAGTGAATTTCCTGGTCTGGTGACTATTAGCTGAAAGATAAGTATTCTGTTACCTTCTTCCAGTATCCAACCGTGGTGAAGGAACAGGGTAACTACAATAAAATTTCCATCTTGGAAAAAGGAAGACTGGGTGTTACATACAAATTACTGCTCTATAACACACATCAAATGGCAAGGGCTTCCCCTTGGCAGTGGAGTACAATTTTTTTGTTAGACAGTCAGCCTATCCTTTTCTAATAGGATCCCTAGTATCCATCGTGGCTGTAATCTGAAATAGACTCTGGAGAAAATGATCTTCCTGAGGCGTGTGCAAGCTTCCTAGTTCATTTCTTGTTCGTGAAGTTTCAAGGGCTTAAATTATTAAACAGTCACAAGTTTGAGCTTTTCTGAGCAATATCATCTCCTCAAAAGCATAGTAACCTCGGGGATGACTTTGCTTCTAGTAATCTCCATATGAAGAAACTAAAGTCAAATAGATGTGTAGACATAGTCTTTGTGAGAAATCCTATCTCCTAATGCCTAAGTTTAAAGATTAGTCTAATAGGCAATGCCTTGTGGGGATATAAAAAAAGAAAATAGGCTTGTGTTTGTGTTAGAAAACATCATCCTAGATAAAATCTTTGCTGAAGTATAGTTATCATGGTTGTTGAATTTTTTTTTTTTTTTTTTTGCGGTACGAGGGCCTCTCACTGCTGTGGCCTCTCCCGTTGCGGAGCACAGGCTCCGGACATGCAGGCTCAGCAGCCATGGCTCCCGTGGGCAGCCGTTCTGCAGCATGTGGGATCTTCCCGGACCGGGGCACGAACCTGCGTCCCCTGCACTGGCAGGCAGACTCTCAACCACTGCGCCACCTGGGAAGCCCTGGAATGCTTTTATACATCTTGCTGAGTGGCTGTTTCCCTAAGTCCCCAGTTTATACCCTCAGATCCAGCTACCAAAGGATTAATGCTTGACATAGTATGAGGACTTTCCAGAATCCTCCTCCAGTCCTGTTGCCAACATTCAGTTTGACTCCTCATTGCCTCATTAAATATTTTGTATATCACCTCTGGCTTATACCCAGTTAGAGCAGCGCAGAAGTATGTTCAGTGATATGCGGGATCCCGGGACCAAGCCAAACATTTTCCAAGGAAATGTCACATTAGGAGAAAGCTAATCGAAGCCTTAAAAAGGACAACACCAAGTTGAAAGGGCAACTGGTAAGGAAGTAATAAAAATAAAGCCAAGGTAAAAAATAGGTTGGCTTCAGACAAAGAATGACTTGGTTGAAAGTGGATTCAGAGAGAATTATGCTAATGTAGACCAACTGGCATGGTATTCCTCTCCTGTGTGTCTTGGCATGGTGCACTGCCCAGGGGCCTGTCCTTAAAGCCATTGACCCATCCTGGATACAAGCCAAACAAGGAAGGGTCAGGAACATAAGCCCAATTAATCAGGTACCGCCAGCGCAGGCGGTCACGGGACCAAAGACCAAAAGGTCAGCTAATACAAGGGGAAGCAAGAAGATGTCATAGATCTCAGAGCACAGACAGGGTTCAGAGTCTAAGAGGTTAGGAATTAGGCAGAAATAAGTCTAGTAATAAGGGTTGAACTTGGATCCTAGGGCAGAAAGTGCTCCATTGTACTCTGTGTCTGCCTGCTGAATGTGGATGAGTTGGGACCACAGATGCTGGGCCTTGTCCGGAAGTCTCAAAGGCGTTTTGTAATTAGAGGCAGGACAGAAATGTCAGTGAGAACTTATCTAGATTTTACTACTGAATTGTCTTTTTGGCTTTTTAAATTTTTTACCCATTAATCTATTATCATATTTCTTGGGAACATAACATTATGACTCTCAATACTATTATTTTTTGGAGGCATGCTTAGAACATACCAGGCACAGTTCTAAATGTTTTACATATAATATTCAATAAATATCTCATTTAACCTTCACGGCAATGATTATGAGGTTGATATTTTTATCATCTCCACTTTATAGAAGGGACAAAAGACTCCATTCACTTTCTTTTTTTTTTGCGGTACGCGGACCTCTCACTGTTGTGGCCTCTTCCGTTGCGGAGCACAGGCTCCGGTCGCGCAGGCCCAGCGGCCATGGCTCACGGGCCCAGCCGCTTCGCGGCATGTGGGATCGTCCCAGACCGGGGCACGAACCCGTGTCCCCTGCATCGGCAGGCGGACTCTCAACCACTGCGCCACCAGGGAAGCCCTCCATTCACTTTCTTTACCAAGCTCTCCAGCAGGCTCATCCTCATCTGTCTATTTATCCATCCACTCATCCAACC
Source organism: Phocoena sinus (assembly GCF_008692025.1). Lineage (NCBI taxonomy): Eukaryota > Metazoa > Chordata > Mammalia > Artiodactyla > Phocoenidae > Phocoena > Phocoena sinus. The sequence continues at coordinate 51,274,930 of NC_045767.1, read as the reverse complement.
ATTCATTCACTCAGTAAATTGATTTGCAAGTTGCTGTGCTAGCTGCTGGGAATATGATGGTGAACAAATTCGAAAGCTCACTTCTTTGGAAGTTTACAGTCTAGCAGGAGAATCAGATAGTTAAATCATCACTTGAGATAAAGTGTGCTGGGTAAAGCAATAAGATGCAAGATACAGTGTTAACTCAGGGCAGGGGCACTTGATGTTGTTTATTAAGGGGCAGTAAAGCTTTGCTCAATGATATTTAAAGTGAAAAACAAATGGTTACTAAGAGTTCAGTGAGTAGGAATAAAATTATGTTCAAGAACTAGAAAAGGATCCATTACCTAATTTGAACATAAAGAGGGAAGGACAAGAGGATAAGAGATTAGGCAAGAAAGAAAAGCTGGATGCCAGGCTGCAAAAGGCATTCTGAAGGGCTTGGACTTTATCCTAATGACACTGTGAAACCTTTGATGAGTGCTAAGTAGGGGAGTGACATGTTTCACTCATTTGCATTCTAGAAGTATCACTCTGGCTGCAGTGTGGAGGATGGATTGGATGAGGCAAGATGGTAGGCAGAGTCCTTTGGAATGGAGTCAGCTACAGTCTCCAGGTGAGAGATCATAGTGGCCTGAACTACGGCAGTGGCCACTGGGATAGAGAAAAGTGAACAGGATGGAGAGGAATCTAAAAAGGTGAACCAGGCAGAGCTTGCCATGCGCCTTCCACATGGACTGTGTAATATAATGTATATATGGCCATTCCTCTGTAGTAAATATGACTTGAGACTTTAGGCCATATTTTTAACATCTAATTGAGTGACTGAGAGCTTATGGGAAACCTATGCCAGCAAAATGTACATTTTCATAGTTGGTAATATAGGAGAGGGGGAGCCTCTCGTTTTCTTGAAATAAGCCCAATATATATGGCTAAGGTTGGGTGGTATTAGGACATCAGGGTGCTTAAAGTATACTTGAATTCCTTTCTGCAATTATAAAGCCGAGTGGAAACTCGGCTGTGAGGCGTTGAAATACGGGACTCAGTGGGGAAATTGAGGGGAGTTCTTCCTGACAGCAGTTATTTATTTTGAGAAAAGAGTGTGGTAGAAAACATTCTGTCTCACCACACTGAGATGCTACTCTCCCCTTCAAGTTACTTTTTCTTTAAGCGAAGAAGGATCTGAAGCCAGATTCTAAGAAAACAAAATGACAGCAGCAACTTGGAAGAATCTGAACTCAGCCTGGATGCCCCTGCTAGGCTGTGACGTAAAACCAGAGAAACCTCATTTATCATCTATTTCATAACCAGAAAGTACATGAATAGAAGCCCCTTTTTGGCTTTCTATTGCCTCCTTACTGAATTTAACTTTTGTCCAGTTGAATAGACTCATGTTTTACTGCCAGTCATCTTCAGCAGCGCACTGAGAGCAGTTTTTTCTTGCCTGTGGAACATACTTTTATGGTTGTTGTTCACACTGTATTCTGTAACATTTCTGCGGTGTGGCTGGCCAAAGCCTAATCATCAATCTGTCATCATCTCTGAGTTTCAGCTCTTCACACCTTGTCTTGTAAAGGTTTCCCTCACACATTTAAATTGGCATCCAGATGAAGACATAGGATATCTTCAGATAAAGGAGCTCCTTCTTGCCTTTATTCCACAGGCTTCTTGTCATTTCCCAGTAAGGGAGGAAGGAGGTTAGAGGCACTTTGATGCATAACAGCTTTTTAAAAATCTGTGATCACAGAGCACATTCTTAAAGACTGGTGGAGCCGACAGAGTTCTGACTATACCACCATCATCCCCTGCCCAGATGATGGGAATAGATCGTTTTCTGATCTCTCTGTCTTCATTCTTGCCCTCTTCCAAACCAATCTCTATCCTGCAGCCAGTGTGATTTTCTTAAACATAGCCTGATCTTTCCTGTCCCTTTCTTTAAGCCCTGGGAACTCTGAGAGCCCTTCACAATCTCACGTCTTTAAATTCTAGTGATTTTTCCTCTCACCCAGGACAGTCACATGAAATTACCACTGCCTGGAATAATTATGTCATCCACCTGTTTATTCTTCAGGTCTCAGCTTAAACCTCATTGGCTCTGGAAAGTTACTCTAAGAATTCAGGTTGGATGCCCTTCTACCCCTTTTCTCATAGTTCTCTTTATTTCCCTTATCATAGTGCTTAAAACTTATCTTTTATAGATGCTGTGTTCATGTCTATCTTCCCTCATAGACTACGAGCCCCTTGAAAGTAGGGACTGTGTTTTTCATTTTTAAATCATTGGTTCCTGACACAGCGGCAACTATATAGTAAGAGCTTGGCAATATTTGTTGATTCTTTAGTGTTGTAGGAAAGACATATTTTCAGATGTGAAATTAATGAGAAAGATTTTATGAAATCTTTCTCATTAATCAACGGACGTACCTAATATTAATTAATTAATGCTCACTCAATAAATATTCTTAACACCTATGAATATGTCATGGACTATGCTGAGCACTGGGTATATGAGGATGAGTAAGACGTTTTTCTTTTCCTCAAGGCTTTCCAGGTGTGATGGGAAATAGACAAGTAAGCAGGCATAATATAACATGGTATATGCTATAATAAACACATGCATACATTGCTATGGATTGTAGAAAAGGAACCAGCACTTGGAAAAGTTCAAAAATTGGCAAGAACATTGGCATATTCAGCAAGCTGAGTGGTCAGTAGAGTGTCCAATGATAGTAGCTTATTGGATCCATACAGTAGTGAGAAGCGAATTCATTATGCCTCTGGATGCAATTAAAAACTTGGGGGCTATTCACTGATTTTAGATATGAGAGAGGTATGCTCAGAGGGACACTTTAGAAAGATCATTCTAGCAGCCGTGTGGAAGGTGGATTGGGGGAAGATATACTAGAGGCCAATGAGACCTGTTAGGAGCACTTTTTAATTGTATTGGTAAAAAATATGATGGACCAGCTGTATGTAAGTACTTGGCAGTGCATCTGGAGAGGAAGTGAAAGGGAGTGACATAGGAAGCAGAACCATATTGCCATGCCTTGAAGTAGGCTGTTCCTTCTTGGACTATTGTTTTCTCCTTTCTTTAGCTAATTACCATTTATCCTTTATCATTCAATTCAAGGGTTACCCCTGGCAAGTTTTCTCTGACTCCCCCACATTTAAGTTAATTAAGATAATCCTACTTTTGAGCTCACATTATATATAGTATATAGCATCTACAACATTAAAATGTAAGCAGTTAGAGAGCAAATATAATGTCTGATTCAACCTGGCAAAAGGTTAGCAGAGTGTTTGGCATGTGGTATGCACTCAATAAATATTTACTGCACAGGTGAATGTGTGAGTGACTAAATGACTACTCAGAAATGGGAATTTTAGGAAAAAGAGTAAACTTAGTGTGACACTCAGTTTTCTTCTTAGGCAACAGGGAAATGGTGGGAATAATCACTGAGTTAGAGCAAGAGAGGGAAAAACAAATTTGGAGAATAATTTGGGGAGGGTGACAATGATTACATTTACTTGAGACAGGTTGGGTTCAAGCGGCTTATGAAAAGAATGCTTAAAAGGTTTTTAGTGGAACTTCTAAAAGTGATCTAGTGTGAGGTCAAGAGTTGTGATTCATTGATTCATAGGTAGCTGGTTGTTGAAAGTATCATACAGTTTCATCATCCAGAAACACTCTGTGTATTGAGGTAAAAAAGTTCTTAACAGAGAGAGAGACCTGAGGATCCCCATCATAGTGGTGCTTTTTAGGAGAAGAGATCGAGGAAAGTTTAGACACTAACAGAGAAATTTGGAAAGAATATTGCTATAAAAGACAAGAGAGAAATGAGTTCCAGGAAACAGTCATCAACAGCAAATATTTCCAAGAGGACATCTATAATAACTGAAAATAACCAATTTATTTTTTTATGATTAGAGCATATGTAAAGTTATTCATTACTTGTGAAGAGCAATTTTAATGGAGTATCAGAGATGCTACAGGAGTTTGGATTGATTTGAGAAATGGAACCATTGAAGGTAGTGAGTGTAACATATTCTTCTCAGAAGTATGGTTATGAAAAAAGAGAAGTGGATGGGGTAGAGTATGGAAAGGAGTAAAAATGAGTTATACCATCGAGGAAGCTTCTTTTCTCTTTTCAAATAAAAAATAATGAAATCTTGAGAATAAGTAGCAATTTAAGAGGGCAACATTAATAATATAGGTGGACTAGACGGGTATATGAACAAGGTCTAGAGTAGGATAGAGTAGGATCAAGAGCCCAAAAGGAAGAATTAGCATTGGCTGGAAGAATGTCACCTCTCTCTCTGAGACTAGAGAGAAGAAAGGCTGTGTACATGTGTAAGTTTAAATTAAATGGGGGCTCATTCACACCTGATTTCTTCTACTTTCTGGGAAGTAGGTAGCAGGACCATCTGTACAGAGTGAAGGAAATGGCAATAAAGAACATGTGTTGACTGGCTTCGGTAAGAATTAAAAATAGAACGACAGAGACTAATGCAATATTATTGTATAGCTGTGTAGACCTTGCTGAAATAGTTGAAAGAATATCTTTAGTGTATTAATTTGCACAGTTGTGTGATTTATCCAGCATCACCCAGTAGCTTGTGTCCATCTAAGATAAAGAGGAAGATAATTATAGTGATCCAAGTTGGCATTAACAGGGTGCACACATGAGTTTCTAATCTGGAATTCATGGTCCATATGCAACTTCAGGAGTAGGTATCTTGTGGACTCCTAAAAAGCTATGAAAAAATTTGTATATATACAGATTTTTATGGAGAGACAGTAGACTGTTAGTTTTTATATAATTTTCAAAGTGACCAAGATCAAAATTTTAAGATTAGAAGATTGAGGGAAAAGTATAATAGTTGTGAATCAATGATCCTCCAAAGGTAATGAAAGAATGAGAAAATTATTCTTCTGGTTACAATGTTTGTAAGGAAATTGCTGACATTTTTTAAAAAGACAATAATTTGAAAAAGTACTAATAACCAGAATATATTCAATATAAAGAATTCACAAAACCCAATAATATGGAAATAATCAACCCAATTAAAAAAGAGGCAAGACATTTGATCCTACAGTTCAGTTGAGAAGGTATATAGATGACAAACACATGAAAAGATATTTAAAAGCATTAACTGTTAGAAAAATGCAAATCAGAACTACAAAGAAATACAACAAGTATTAGAATGGCTCAATTTTTTTAAAAAAGGCAATAAAAAATGTTAGTGACGATGTGGAGAAACTAGAATTCTAATATACTGCTGATGCAACTTCAAAATGGTGTGGCTTTTTATAAAACAGTTTGTTAGTGTCTTATGAGTTTAAGCAGATATTTACCATACAACCTATGAAAATATTCTTTGGTATTTATCAAAGAGAAATAATAATACATGCTGTGGCTTTATTCATAATTGTCAAAACTTGAAACAACTTAAATATCCACCAGCTGGTGAATGGTTAAACAAATTGTGGTGTACCATACAGCAAAATACTATAATAAGTATTTTATTCAGCAATAAAAAAAGAATGAAGTACTAAAATATTGAATAGAAATGATAACTCTCATTGAAAGAAGCCAGACTCAAAAGGCTACAATACTGTATAATTCCCCTTACATAACATATTGGAAAAGACAAAACTAAAAGGACACACATTAGATCAGAGGCTGCCAGGGCCTGGAAGTGAAGAAAGGAGATTTTTCTACATAGGGACACAAGGAAATATTTTGGGGTGACAGAAATATTTTACATCTTGATTTTTGTGTGGTTACATGACTATATAAGTTTATCAAAATGCATAGAACTGTCACCTAAAAAGAATACATTTTATTGTTTGTAAACTACACCTCGATGTGTGTAGAAAAAATAGAGCACAAAGCTCTAAAAATAAGTGCTCTTGGTGCGGCTTCCCTGGTGGTGCAGTGGTTAAGAATCTGCCTGCCAAAGCAGGGGACATGGGTTCAAGCCCTGGTCCAGGAAAATCCCACATGCCATGGAGCAACTAAGCCCATGTGCCACAATTACTGAGCCTATGCTTTAGAGCCCACGAGCCACAACTACTGAAACTTCATGTCTAGAGCCCATGCTCCACAACAAGAGAAGCTTGCCCACTGCAAATAAGAGCAACCCCTTCTCGCCACAACTAGAGAAAGCCCATGTGCAGCAACGAAGACCCAACACAGCCAAAAAAAAAGTGCTCTTGAAGAAGCATGATGGCACAGTTGTGTAAATGGGTTTGGACTATTTTCTCCTCAGCATCACCTTTCACAGAGTTTATTCCCTTTAATCCAGCCACTTCCTCAATTACAGATTCAAAACACAGAATCCTCCAAGGATTTCACTAAAAAGAGCTCTGGGAGGAGATCTCCATGTAGTAACAGTGGGAGAAAGAATCCTACTGACAAAACGAAAATCAATGGAACATCTGGACCACTTCCTAACCAACCATTTTACCACCTTATTTTCTACTAAAACTTTAAGTTGTATTAATAATAGACTCCATTGTCTTAGAGCATTATGCTCAAAGGCAAAATTTTACCCCAGGGAGATGTAATCAAATTAGTTCTTACCATTCCTATTCCACCTTAGATAAAATAATAGTGGGGATGAATTTATTAGATCTTTCTACAACAATTAATGCATGTCTTTCTTGGAATGCATGCAAAGGAGGGGTGTTTGCTTAAAAATAATGAGAGAAGAGCTTTTGTTTCTTGAGGTTCAAGTATAGATGGAAGCACGGCACTATATGAGGCTTTGCTCAATCGAGTCACAGTATGAAGGACCTGGACACATGGGAGATGAACAAATATGGATGATGAGCAAGAGGAAGTAAATTTGTGAATGGGAAAGTGCTAAGAATAAAATGATAGCAACTTGCCATCACTGAATCTCTCACAATACCAAGTACATATAAGTCATCCATCTCTGTCTTCAGGGTTGAATTAAAATGAATTGAATGGAATTGAATTGAGCAGAGATGAATTAAATAACTTCAACTCAAGAGGAGAGAAAAGGCTCTGAGTCACAGCCACTGGAAGAGTAGTTTTTGCTTACCATGGAAACCCAAGACCCCACCCCAAGCCTGTATCTAGCAACAAAATGTGATTCAAAAGATTGTTTCCTAAAAATGTTATCTCTTCAAATATTTTCATGATGGTGATGGTGGGTTGCCTCATACACCAAAACACTCCTTCTTATCCTCAAGGATCTGCTATTTATGATGAAATGCTGCAAATGCAGTATCTCATTAACAGCTGGTATATTCTGTGAAGCGTTCCTACATAGGACTCTGGAAAGGCTCACGCCAAGGAATACTTCCCAGAACTTCTGCTGCCAGCGTCCTTGTCCTCATGGTGAGCCACAGCCACCCCCTGCCTCTGCAGGAGACTAACACTAGCAGATCAATTTCATTTTCTCTATTCCTCCACTCATTATCAATTGAGAGAAGAAAGAAGAATGAGACCAAGAGGGAGAGAGAGAGGACAAAAAGGTGAGGAGAGTCTGGGAATTAATTTAAGCTGGGAAGAAGCAAGAAGAACTACAATCCTGCAGGCTGTGGAACAAAAACCACATTCATAGAAATATAGACAAGATGAAAAGTCAGAAGACTATGTACCAGATGAAGGAACAAGATAAAACCCCAGAAAAACAACTAAATGAAGGGGAGATAGGCAACCTTCCAGAAAAAGAATTCAGAATAATGATAGTGAAGATAATCCAGGACCTCGGAAAAAGAATGGAGGTAAAGATCAAGAAGATGCAAGAAATGTTTAACAAAGACCTAGAAGAATTAAAGAACAAACAAACAGAGATGAACAATACAATAACTGAAATGAAAACTACACTAGAAGGACTCAATAGCAGAATACCTGAGGCAGAAGAATGGATAAGTGACCTGGAAGACAGAATGGTGGAATTCACTGATGCAGAAGAGAATAAAGAAAAAAGAATGAAAAGAAATGAAAACAGCCTAAGAGACCTCTGCGACAACATTAAATGCAGCAAGATTTGCATTATAGGGGTCTCAGAAGCAGAAGAGAGAGAGAAAGGACCCAAGAAAATATTTGAAGAGATTATAGTCAAAAACTTCCCTAACGAGAGAAAGTACCCAAGAAAATATTTGAAGAGATTATAGTCAAAAACTTCCCTAACATGAGAAAGGAAATAGCCACCCAAGTCCAGGAAGCACAGACACTCACATACAGGATAAACCCAGGAGAAGCACACCAAGACACATGGTAATCAAACTGGCAAAAATTAAAGACAAAGAACAATTATTGAAAGCAGCAATGGAAAAACAAAAAATAACATACAAGGGAACTCCCATAAGGTTAACAGCTGATTTCTCAGCAGAAACTCTACAAGCTAGAAGGGAGTGTCATAATGTACTTAAAGTGATGAAAGGGAAAAACCTACAACCAAGATTACTCTACCCAGCAAAGATCTCATTCAGATTTGATGGAAAAATCAAAAGCTTTACAGACAAGCAAAAGCTAAGAGAATTCAGCACCACCAAACCAGCTTTATAACAAATGCTAAAGGAACTTCTCTAACTGGGAAACACAAGAGAACAAAAGAACCTACAAAAAAACAAAAAAACACAAAACGATTAAGAAAATGGTAATAGGAACATACATATCAATAATTACCTTAAAGGTAAATGGATTAAATGCTCCAACCAAAAGATACAGGCTTGCTGAATAGATACAAAAACAAGACCCATATATATGCTGTCTACAAGAGACCCACTTCAGACCTAGGGACACATATAGACTGAAAGTGAGGGGATGGAAAAAGATATTGCATGCAAATGGAAATCAAAAGAAAGCTGGAATAGCAACACTCATATCAGATAAAATAGACTTTAAAATAAAGAATGTTACAAGAGACAGGGAAGGACGCTACATAATGATCAAGGGATCAATCCGAGAAGAAAATATAACAATTATAAATATATATGCACCCAACATAGGAGCACCTCAATATATAAGGCAACTGCTAACAGCTATAAAAGAGGTAATCGACAGTGACACAATAATAGTGGAGGACTTTAACACCTCACTTACACCAATGGACAGATCATCCAAACAGAAAATTAATACAGAAACAGAAGCTTTAAATGACACAATACACCAGATAGATTTAATTGACATTTATAGGACATTCCATCCAAAAACAGCAGATTATACTTTCTTCTCAAGTGCACACAGAACATTCTCCAGGATAGATCACATCTTGGGTCACATATCAAGCCTCAGTAAACTTAAGAAAGTTGTTGAAATCATATCAAGCATCTTTTCTGACCACAATGCTATGAGATTAGAAATGAATTACAGGGAAAAACATGTAAAAAACACAAACACATGGAGGCTAAACGATACGTTACTAAATAACCAAGCGATCACTGAAGAAATCAAAGAGGAAATCAAAAAATACCTAGAGACAAATGATAATGAAAACACGACCATCCAAAACCTATGGGATGCAGCAAAAGCAGTTCTAAGAGGGAACTTTATAGCTATACAAGCCTACCTCAAGTGACAAGAAAACTCTCAAATAAACATCTAACCTTACACCTGAAGGAACTAGAGAAAGAAGAACAAACAAAACCCAAAGTTAGCAGAAGGAAAGAATCATAAAGATCAGAGCAGAAATAAATGAAATAGAAATAAAGAAAACAATAGCAAAGATTAATAAAACTAAAAGCTGGTTCTTTGAGAAGATAAACAAAATTGATAAACTGTTAGCCAGACTCATCAAGAAAAAGAGGGAGAGGACTCAAATCAATAAAATTAGAAATGAAAAAGGAGAAGTTACAACAGATACCACAGAAATACAAAGCATCCTAAGAGACTACTACAAGCAACTCTATGCCAATAAAATGGACAACCTAGAAGAAATGGACAAATTCTTAGAAAGGTATAACCTCCCAAGACTGAACCAGGAAGAAATAGAAAATATGAACAGACCAATCACAAGTAATGAAATTGAAACTGTGATTAAAAATCTTCCAACAAACAAAAGTCCAGGACCAGATGGCTTCACAGGTGAATTCTGTTAAACATTTAGAGAAGAGCTAACACCCATCCTTCTCAAACTCTTCCAAAAAATTGCAGAGGAAGGAACACTCCCAAACTCATTCTATGAGGCCACCATCACCCTGATACCAAAACCAGAAAAAGATACTACAAAAAAAGAAAATTACAGACCAATATCACTGATGAATATAGATGCAAAAATCCTCAACAAAATACTAGCAAACAGAATCCAGCAACACATTAAAAGGATCATACACCATGATTAAGTGGGATTTATCCCAGGGATGCAAGGATTCTTCAATATATGCAAATCAATCAATGTGATACACCATATTAACAAATTGAAGAATAAAAACTATATGATCATCTCAATAGATGCAGAAAAAACTTTTGGCAAAATTCAACACTGATTTATGATAAAAACTCTCCAGAAAGTGTGCATAGAGGTAACCTACCTCAACATAATAAAGGTCATATATGACAAACCCACAGCAAACATCATTCTCAATGGTGAAAAATTGAACGCATTTCCTCTAAGATCAGGAATAAGACAAGGATGTCCACTCTCACCATTATTATTCAATATAGTTTTGGAAGTCCTACCCATGGCAATCAGAGACGAAAAAGAAATAAAAGGAATACATATTGGAAAACAAGAAGTAAAACTGTCACTGTTTGCAGATGACATGATACTATACATAGAAATCCTAAAGATGCCACCATAAAACTACTAGAGCTAATCAATGAATTTGGTAAAGTTGCATTATACAAAATTAATGCACAGAAATCTCTTGCATTCCTATACACTAATGATGAAAAATCTGAAAGTGAAATTAAGGAAACACTCCCATTTACCATTGCAACAAAAAGAATAAAATACCTAGGAATAAACTTACCTAGGGAGACAAAAGACCTGCATGCAGAAAACTCTTAAGATACTGATGAAAGAAATTAAAGATGATACCAACAGATGGAGAGATATACCATGTTCTTGGAATGGAAGAATCAATATTGTGACAATGACTATACCACCCAAAGCAATCTACAGATTCAGTGCAATCCCTGTCAAATTACAAATGGCATTTTTTATGGAACTAGAAAAAAAGTCTTAAAATTTATATGGAGACACAAAAGACCCCAAATAGCCAAAGCAGTCTTGAGGGAAAAAACGGAGCTGGAGGAATCAGACTCCCTGACTTCAGACTATACTACAAAGCTACAGAAATCAAGACAATATGGTACTGGCACAAAAACAGAAATATAGATCAATGGAACAGGATAGAAAGCCCAGAGATAAACCCACACACCTATGGTCAACTAATCTATGACAAAGGAGGCAAGGATATACAATGGAGAAAAGACAGTCTCTTCAATAAGTGGTTCCTGGAAAACTGGACAGCTACATGTAAAAGAATGAAATTAGAACACTCTTTAACACCATACACAAAAATAAACTCAAAATGGATTAGAGACCTAAATGTAAGGCCGGACACTATAAAACTCTTAGAGGAAAACATAGGAAGAACACTCTTTGACATAAATCACAGTAAGATCTCTTTTGATCCACCTCCTAGAGTAATAGAAATAAAAAGAAAAATAAACAAATGGGACCTGATGAAACTTAAAAACTTTTGCACAGCAAAGGAAACCATAAACAAGGTGAAAAGACAACTCTCAAAATGGGAGAAAATCTTTGCAAATGAATCAATGGACAAAGGATTAATCTCCAAAATATACAAACAGCTCATGCAGCTCAATATTTAAAAAATGACCTAATCCAAAAATGGGCAGAGGACCTAAATAGACATTTTTCCAAAGAAGACATACAGATGGCCAAGAAGCACATGAAAAGCTGCTCAACATCACTAATTATTAGAGAAATGGAAATCAAAACTACAATGAGGTATCACCTCACATCACTTAGAAAGCATCATTAGAAAATCTACAAGCAACAAATGCTGGAGAGGGTGTGGAGAAAAGGGAACCGTCTTGCACTGTTGGTGGGAATCTAAATTGATACAGCCACTATGGAGAACAGTATGGAGGTTCCTTAAAAAACTAAAAGTAGAATTACCATATGACCCAGAAATCCCACTACTGGGCATATACCCTGAGAAAACCATAATTCAAAAAGACTCATGCACCCCAATGTTCATTGCAGCACTATTTACAATAGCCAGGTCATGGAAGCAACCTAAATGCCCATCAACAGACGAATGGATAAAGAAGATGTGGTACATATATACAATGGAATATTACTCAGCCATAAAAAGGAACGAAATTGGGTCATTTGTAGAGACGTGGATGGATCTAGAGACTGTCATACAGAGTGAAGTAAGTCAGAAAGAGAAAAACAAATATCGTATATTAACACATATATGTGTAACCTAGAAAAATGGTACAGATGAACTGGTTTGCAGGACAGAAACTGAGACATAGATGAAGAGAACAAGCATATGGACACCAAGGGGGGAAAGCAGCAGGGGGTGGGGATGGTGTGATGAACTGGGGGATTGGGATTGACATGTATACACTGATGTGTATAAAATAGATGACTAATAAGAACCTGGTGTATAAAAAAATAACTAAAATTAAATTTAAAAAAAAGAGTTCCTACATAAAGTCAGTAGTGGCAAGATTGTAGTTAATTTACCCGAAACTACACAAGTAATAGTTTAACATCCCTAAGAAGCTACAGCCACTGTTAAACAGGGTGTGACTCCTTGCAGTATAGTTCCTGATACAAAAGTTACTCTTTCCACAAAAGAAGCAGAATGAAATGCTTTCCCACTGCTGCTCTGTGCAATGATAGAACAAGAGTGTGGAGAGGAGAGGAGAGGAGAGGAGAGGGGAGGGGAGGGGAGGGGAGGGGAGGAGAGGGGAGATTGAAAGGGAGAAGGAGAAAGGACAATATAAAGAGAGAGGTAGAAATAAAGCCATTACCTGGGTAGAAATAATATCTGGCCAGAATTTTTCAAAATGCATCAGAGGGAGAACAAAGTCTAGAAATACCATAGGTAAACAAGTGAATGGTCCAAGTGAAACCTAACAACTAAAACTTGAAAGTACTACAATGCTCAACATCATTAATCATTAGAGAAATGCAAATCAAAACTGCAATGAGATATCATCTCACACCAGTCAGAATGACCATCATCAAAAAACCTAGAAACAATAAATGCTGGAGAGAGTGTGGAGAAAAGGGAACACTCTTGCACTGCTGGTGGGAATGTGAATTGGTACAGCCACTATGGAGAACAGTATGGAGGTTCCTTAAAAAACTACAGAAGAACTACCATATGACCCAGCAATCCCACTACTGGGCATATACCCTGAGAAAACCATAATTCAAAAAGAGTCATGTACCAAAATATTCATTGCAGCTCTATTTGCAATAGCCCGGAGATGGAAACAACCTAAGTGTCCATCATCGGATGAATGGATAAAGAAGATGTGACACATACATACAATGGAATATTACTCAGCCATAAAAAGAAACAAAATTGCGCTATTTGTAATGAGGTGGATAGACCTAGAGTCTGTCATACAGAGTGAAGTAAGTCAGAAAGAGAAAGACAAACACCATATGCTAACACATATATATGGAATTTAAGAAAAAAAAATGTCATGAAGAACCTAGGGGTAAGACAGGAATAAAGACACAGACCTACTAGAGAATGGACTTGAGGATATGGGGAGGGGGAAGGGTAAGCTGTGACAAAGAGAGAGAGAGGCATGGACATATATACACTACTAAATGTAAGGTAGATAGATAGTAGGAAGCAGCCGCATAGCACAGGGAGATCAGCTAGGTGCTTTGTGACCGCCTGGAGGGGTGGGATCAGGAGGGTGGGAGGGAGGGAGACGCAAGAGGGAAGAGATATGGGAACATATGTATATGTATAACTGATTCACTTTGTTATGAAGCAGAAACTAACACACCATTGTAAAGCAATTATATTCCAGTAAAGATGTAAAAAAAAAAAAAAAGCAACTTGGATTGAAAACTAGTTTGGATATAAGAAAGGGACAACTGAACGCATACTGCCACGGAACAAAGGCAGCCCAGTTCTCAGCATTGAGGATCAACAGACCACGGCCACAGCCAACAGAGCACAAGTCTATAATGGACTGAACCATAGCCAGCTAGGGGTTTTCATCAATTTCTTGGGAAGGAAAACTTGGAAATTAAAATGAGAATTCAATTTTAGATGCACTTTAAGTTTGCTAAATAGAATTTGTATACATTATACATATAGCTAAACAAGTCAGAGTTTCTATTTCATCAGAGCCCTGGCAAACAAATGATGGCATACTCAAATAGATTCATTTGAAGAGCATTTAATAAAGTGCTTTCAAAGATACAGGGAAACCACAAAGAATAGAGATCAGTTACCAGGGAATATTAAACTGTGTGTGTGTGAGTGGGATGGTTGTGGCACCATTACCATTTCTAGGCATAAAGGGGAAGAGAAAGAGAATACTTACTGGAACTCAAAAGAAAGAAATATGAGGTGAGGGCCACTTGATGGGCCCTATGATCTGATGAGAATGCAGCCAGTCAGACACTGACTTAATAGAAGGAGTGAGGGAAATATCATGACTTCTTTGTCTCCTCTGTATCTTGTTTCTTGCCAGTGTTCCCACTGGGTGATCCCAACAAGAACCCAGAGAGATGAAAGTCCATTGATGCAACATTTATAGGTCAGCCTCCTGAGGCAAATAGCAGGGTTGGGAAGAGCAGTGAGCAGATCTGGAGAGATCAGGAGCACAGTCAATCCTTTTGGCCTCTGAGAAGCCACTCCTGTCCTTCATCCATTAAAAATCTTATGGCCTAAACACAGGAGACAGACAAAGTTGCTACTGTATCATTGTAGGGGTGATGGTTGATTCCTTCATTCTTCTACTTGAAACTGAAAACATTAGCCACCAGTCATCATATAAAGTAGTAGAAAATAAAAAAGTAAATAATCATAATGTTCTGTGGCTTTTGTCCTGCTTCAGTAGCTGGTCATGAGGCCCAATTTGGTAATCATCACCATCGTCACCATCATATTCTGCTATGCATTTCAGGTTCCTTATGACTTCTGGCAGCACCTTGCCCAGGTGGGTGGTGACCTGAACCTTTGTTCACATGGTTTTGCATCCTTACGGATCTTACAATTTAGAGAGAATGTGAGGCGGGGGTTGATTCAGTTTTCCATTCATTATTACTATTGGGCAAGGGGTTACTAAGAGGTGTTCCAGGTGACAGCCTACGTTTCATATATGGTCCTCCTTGTAATGTTTAATAGCAACAATCCAAGACTCAGGATCTATCATCCCTGCAGGTACAATGACCCTTTTCTCTCTGTTAGTGCAGCTGCGCAAGGATCATGAAAGAACTGAGGGGAACAGTCAGCTTCTATTTCAAGAGAATCAGGTTTTGAACCTTGTTGCAGGTGTTAGTCCTTTGCCATTAGGGTCTCAGAATCTGTTAAGCTTTTGTATGGTCCAAACAGTGAGTGTCGTGGGTATTAGCCTATCGTTGGATTGTCCTTGGCTTAAAAAGTGTCATCTGGTTGAAGGCTGTGTTCTGAAGGGTAGTGTATTAGTTTCTGACCACTGCTGTAACAAAGTACCACAGACTGAGTAGTTTAAACAATAGAAATTTATTGTCTCAGTTCTGGAGGCCACAAGTTCAAGATCAAGGTGTCAGCAGGGCCATATTCTCTGAAGGCTATAAGCTGGGATCTGTTCTAGGCCTCTCTTCTAGCTTCTTCTGGGGTTTCATTGGTTTGTGGCAGTATAACTCCAGTCTTCATATGGCATTCTTCCTGTGTGTGTCTGTTTCTGCATCTAAATTTCCCCTTTTTATAAGGACCCCAGTCATATTGCATTAAAGGCCCACCTTACTCCACTGTGATCTCATTTAACTAATTAGATATGCAATGACCCCATTTCCAAATAAGGTCACATTTTGAGGCATTGAGGGTTGAGATTTCAACATATGAATTTTGGAGGGACACAGTTCAACCCATGACAGGAACCTGGGAAATTGATATGGTTACTTTTCCTCCCATGCAAAGTAGACAACTGAACGTACCACTTGAAGTTGTGCTCACTGGAAGCACTACTGTTTCTTGGGAAAATGGAAGGTTTCCATCACAGTTCCTACTCCATGAGGTTAGGGCATTTTAAGTGACCACTTTTATTATCTTTATATGATCCTGAATTAAAGAATCCTGCCAAATACTTATTATATAGAAACACCAAAACTGAATTGACCACTAGACCAGATAAGTAGCCCACTACTGAATACTGCTTTTAAGAAGTCTTCTTTCTACCTCTGCATGTTCTGTGTTACGCATTTCTAGTGAAAGTCAAAAATCTTGCTGAAAGATTTGCATTTTTTTCTGCATGGATCACGACAGACTCAAATCAAAGGAAACTTTGCTTTTGATTAGATTCAATCTTTCTGCGTTAGCACTGGTATTTTTTTTCCATTGGAGATAGTTCTAGAAATAGGTCTTTAAAGCCTTTATTCTGATCCTGTTGGTTCTATAATTATGTTTCACTGTATTTTTTTCTAAGACCTGTATATAGGCATATGTACACACATACACACACAATGTAAACAGCCGTTTGCGTTCTATATGATTTAAGTGGCAGTAAAAGAACATTTTTTGCCTCAAAGTCAATCTTCCTTTAGCCCACTTTGAGTACAAGAACTGTCACTGTGTACCAGGCAAAAATACTTCCTGTTACAGTATTCTATTTAGAAGTCCTTTGTTCTAATAAAAAATTTTTTTTAGAATAAGATGCTCTGGCACAGTGAAAAGATGACAGGTTTGGAGATAGGAAAATATAGGCAATACCTCAAGTCTTACCTTAATTGTTCATGTAGACATGACAAGTTATATATTTTTGGTCCTCTGTGACCTCATATGAAAGATAAAGCTATTGGATAAAGTTAGCGTTTCTGAAATTTGACTGATCAAAATCATTACATGGAGTGCTTGTTAAATGTTAGTTTTTCAGACCCCACTCCAAACTCATCACATCGGACGCTCTGGAGTAGGGGCCAGAGAATTGTTTAATACTTACGCTAACCCCTGTACTCCATCCTACTTTCCTATGAACAGACACCTTGGGGAAGTGCCATATCAGGTTATTTCTCAAGCTCATCCTGCTCCAATTACCTGTTGAAACCAAATAAAAGCCACTGTACCAATTAACCCATTAGCTCACTTTGTTCCCTGCAGTTTCCCAGTTATCATCAAATGGAATACGGTTGTGAAGAATAAGGCTTAGGATGGGCAACTTCTGATGAGCAGACAGTTTGGCACAGTAGGAGGTCCAGATGGCAGGTGCGACTAGGAAAACTTGGATAACTTGTGGATAGAGTGAAGCCCTCATGGATAAATTTGGGGATAAGAAAAAAAACTGTGAATGTGTACATTATCTATGAATATATATATATATATATATATATATATATATATATGAATCAAGAAGAAACAGACTAAGTGTGCAAATCATGGATACATTTATAGAGATTGCTAAAAATGGTACTGTAGATCTATATTTATTGAAATGCAAAGATGTACAAGATGGGTTTCTAAGTGAAAAATAGATATGTCTCATAGGTTTCATTTAAAAAAATATATATTCTCTTTGAATTTGAAGACCCTGCATTCAAAATACCAGTGAACTTCTCTCTGAGTGGCAAATAGAGTTAATTTTTATACCTTCGTATTTTCCTTTTTATATAAACTGAAATTTTTTTTACAATGAGAATTCAATATTTTACAATCACGGATAGCAATCAAGCTATGCCATCATAATAAGAGAGAGTGCAGGTTGTATAGAGAAGATGAGGTTGTTGGTTGCTGGATGAAGGAAGGGACCAGACAGAGCAGGTGTGAGAAGGAGTTAAATGGAAAGCAAGAAATCAGCCCAGACCTGTAGAGGAAAGGGAAATTAAAGAGGAGAGGCAAGCATGTCTAAGGCAGGGGTAGTCTGAATTCTCCTAAGTTCCTATCACGACTCTTGACGAGTTGGTCCAGGATGCAGGGTTGCGCTTTGTCCTTTCCTGCGGCTCGTGAGGAACATGTGGGTCAGTACTGCAAGCATAATTGTTGCTCTCAGGTCATATTAGACTGTTTAAGATTTAACTCCTCTGCTGCCGGTTGCCAGCTGCAAGCTTGCCTGGGGCCACTTGCTCCACAGACCAACGTATTTGTTTCTGATGTGCAACCCAGGATTGCAAGGTTGACTAGCAGCCTGGAGGGAAGGCAAGCGGATGGAGGCTATTTATAGCAGGAGGCAACAAAGGTTTCCTTTCTTTCCTTTACCACGAGTTGTATTTCTCTGAAACTCTGCCCATGTTATTCAGAAATCAAAAGGGCAAGAGAACAAGCTCTTCAGAGCTGGTTAGAAAGTTCCAGGGCTCTGTTTTTAGAGCAAATCTGCCAGCTTCCGAGGAGGTTGCAACCACCCTCGGATTCTAAATCAGCTTGATGGCGGTGCAAATAGATGCAAATGAGGGTCAAATCAATTTCCATAATGAACAGCACAAGCAGAGCGGACTCCTCTCCACCTGACTCAAAATTACTAGAAAATTCAATGAAGGGGGGAAAAAAAACAAAGAAAGAAAGGGAATGAAAATATCTTAGTGACTTGAAAACTATCACCCTATGGATTTGGGGAATGAAATCGGTGAGGTTCGCAAGTGATGCTGGGCTTCACTCTGGAAGCTTGTCCAGAATGGATGGGTCCAGTATAGCTCTTCTGAGGAGTTTTTTTGGCCATGGTTCATCCTTCCCCAGTCCTAGGCTCCACTTCACATTACACCCTGGTTGAACTTTTGCTTTTCCTTTATAACAGCTTTATTGAGGTATAATTCACCTACCATAAAATTCACTCTTTTGAAACATACAATTCAGTGGTTTTTAGTATATTCACAGAGTTGTGCAACAATTGCCACTATCTAATTTTGTAACACTTCATCACTCCAAAAAGAAACGCCCACTCATTAGCAGCCAGGCCCCATTTTCTTCTCCCCCAGCCCCTGGCAAACACTAATCTACTCTCTGTCTCTATGGATTTGCCTATTTTGGTGATTTCATGTAAGTGGAATCGTATAATATGTGGCCTTTTGTGACTGGCTTATTTCACTTGACATAATGTTTCAAGGTTCATCTATGTTGTAACATGTAGCGGTACTTCATTCCTTTTTATGGAGGTTGGCCTTTTTAAGCAGAACCAACATGAGGGCTATAAACCTCCAGGTCTCAGAAGACTGCAGTGAGCTCCACTTATTTCATGGAAAACCACATGAATTTAGAGATAATAGTAACGTGACCTAACCTTATTACTTTTCCATTAAGTCTTTGCCCACTGCGTTTAGCTCTGGATCTCGCTGCATTTCAGCAATTAGCTTCTTGTCATTCAACTAATACTGGGCTGGGTTGACTTACATTTATAACGAACAGGTATTTTTATGAGCCACAATGCAGAGGCATTCATTTCCAAAGACTATTTTGGTACTTCTGGCACAGCCTATGTCACTGCATATGGTTGACTTGCATCTATAAAAGAGATGGGAGTCGCTAGAACTATAATACATATGGGCCATTGACTGAACCATCTGAGGAATTTTTAATTGGTGTGAATATGGAATGTCATAATTTATATGGATCCATTACTTTTATATGCTTAAGTACATGGAGAGAACTAATTGAATGGGTTTTATTTTCTGGAAGGCCCTGAATGTCTTTGGATAACCCAAATTTTCTTCGCAGAAAGCTAAACTTCCATGTAGTCATTATCTTTAAGACACATTTATCAAATGCTTCCCTTGTGTCTGCTCATACTTTGAAGCAGTGTGGTTTCCATCAGTAATCACGCACAGCAAACCTTCTGCTTTTGACTACTCAGCCAACAGAACCTCACATTTACCCAGCAAATGCATAGGCAGATGGTAGGATAAAAATTGAGGTTCTTCATGATGTCTCTGAGGCAGGGCTTAAATGTCTTGGGGAACAGGGGAGTCAAGTTTAACCTTACACTGTGTTTATGGCTGGGATTCAGCCATGTCAGGGCATGTTTGACAAATGAGTGAAAAGAGCATGCCAGAAATCTATTTTCCACCAAGTACTAACAAAGAAGGCGTCTCCTGAGAGAGAACTCATTTATTCCAAGGCTGATCAGGGATCCTAACATGGGATATGAGTGCTGTTGAGGTTGGTTGGGAATTCCAGAGGGAACCCAAAGCCATGAAATGGGCTAAAAAATCTGGAGGAAGAATGCCATTATTTTAGATTAATATAATACCACAAAGAGGATGCCAAATTCATATGATTTTTTCCCCTAAGGTAAAAGATGGCACATCAAAGAGATTTTGCTCTCATGTCAGGCCATTTTTGGCTCTGTTCCTAGACACATGGGTTTCAGGTTCACTGTGTATAGAACTTGGGAGGGAGAGTTTGAAGAGTGCTAACTAGAGTGACTTTCTCTTTGAAGGGAAGAGAAAGACAAATTGGCTGTGTCTGGTAATCTGACTCTGTTATTGGAAAGGGAATAAGAGTCATTCTAATAGAAGAACCCTCAGTCATTCAGGTTTTACCGCAGCCTATGAACCTCTATTTCCCACACACTGAAAACCCCATACAATATTGAGCCTCAAGAAAAACCATTTTTGTGTCTATGCCACAAGTGTAACAAGACAGATGGTGGCAAAGCATCCTCTCCACGTTGGCACGGCACTCAGTGCTACTTTGGCACATCAAAAGCTGTTGTACACTGGAAATACCCAGGTGGCAGGGGGATGCGGGGTGACAGTGCTTGTAGATGGCTGTGTCTGCTGAGGTAGTGCTCAGAGGTGAGGGGGGTGGTAGAGGGTCAGAGGGTGGGTGACTGCATTTCTGGCACCAGGGGAATTAATGAGAAAGAGTCACACAGCTTCCTGCATGGATCTACCATGGTCACACTCTTTTTTCACCAAGAGGCCCTATTTGCCCATTCTATGCTCCCTATTGGGTGAAGGCTGAGATGTCATTCATAGGCACATTGGGGACGACCTGTGGGATGCTCAGAATATGTGTGAGATTATCATGGTCCTGGAAGTCTGCAATAGTAGGTTTGGGTGAAGTCGGAGAAATAATAATAATGATTGCAACCATAAAAATTAGAGCCACTGAGTGTACCATGTTCTGGGCTCTGTGCCACATGCTTTACATTCTCTATCTCTTTCGGTCCTCACAATAATTCTTTGAGTTAAATATGTTTTATTATGTCCATGATACAGTTGAGGAAACTGAAGCATCATAAGTCAGATTCTCCTGTAAGGGATATTGTCAGAATTAAAATCCAAGTTTGTTCTTTACTCCTAGCCCACACACTTAACCCCCATATTTTATTACCTCTCAGGTTATTACTATAAGATTACTACAATAAGCTTATTACTATTACTCATTTTTAGCCATTCACATGTTGCCTGTATGAGTGTTTAGCAATAATAATAGATTTCTTGGGGATGCCATTAAAAAATTTTTGTTTATATACTTGAAGATACAGCTATACATATGTACCTTAATATGCTATGTTCACATGGATACGTAATTTCAAAAGTAAATGTGTGACCTTTATAAAATAGTAGATTAAGATGTGAATAAAGACTGGAATTGTAAAAGTATATATATTTTTTTATTAACATTTACAGTGCTTTCAATGAAGAAAAGCAGAAAGGAAGAGATGTTTACTAAATATCTTGACATATGGCAAGTATTAGGATAACACTGGTTTCTCACATCAACCTTGTAAGGTTATTGTTGTATTCATTCTATAAGTGGGAGAAAGGAGGCTCCAAGATGTTAAGTCACTTAAAATCTTAAGTCAAAAATGAGATTCAAAATCATGTATGACGGCACCAATAAGGCCCACTTTTAGTAGGATGTTGAACAATGAAAGGAATAATCATTTTCTTAGTCTACAAACATTGTTCAGCATGGAAGATCTATTTATTCAATTCTTCAAATGAACACTCTGGAGTACCTATTATGTTCCAGGTACCATGCTAGATGCTGGGTGTTAAATCTTAGCATTGACCCTGGGGGGAAATTCATTGCCCAATGGAAGAGACAGAACTCATACAGATCACTAATTAATATGCAAGAATAACAAGGTTCTATGGTAGGAAAAGGAAGGGATAAAACTTACATGCTTGGTAGACTAGGGGAAGTTTTTACAGAGGAAGTAACATTCATGTAGGATCTCGAGGAGGATTTTGTCAG